>NC_046159.1:43118389-43393762 GCF_011064425.1 Rattus rattus
CAAATACAATTATGTGAAAGTGTCATCAGCAGAAATTTTCAAAATATGTCTAGGGAAAAAAGAATCAAATAATAGCTTTAAAAGAGAAGCATGGAAGAGACCTGAGACATTCAGTTTTAAACATGGCTCATGGCAAGAAATAGTACACATGGAGAATCAAGTGCAGATGTGAAAGCAAAAATTCAACAGTCTAGAAGCTTTGGTCAATGTACAAACCTAAGGAGGAAAAAATAGTTCCCAGGCTGGGCATGAAGCCTAAGATCTCATTCCTATCCCTGGGTAGGTGGGGGTGGTGGATCACGTGGGACTTACTGGGCAGTGGGTAGAGGGAAAGCAGCTAAGGACAACACCTAAAGTTGTTATTCATATATACTATTCCCAGGAATATGCACAGAAAGATTGGAGGGCAGACAGAAAGGAGAGAGGAGAGAAGGAGAGGGGAGAGAGAAAGAGAGAGAGAGAGAGAGATTAATAAATGCTACATTGGATCATAGTGAGAAAAATCTGTCTACCTTTCTAGAACAGGAAATGTGAATAGAGTTATAAAATAACTTAACATTTCCATAGAAAGTAGGACTACTGAGGCTGGAGAGATGGCTCAGCAGTTAAGAGCACTGATTTCTCTGCCAGAGGTCCTGAGTTCAATTCCCAGCAAGCACATGGTTGCTCGCAAACATCTGTAATGGGATCTGATGCTCTCTTCTGGTGTATCTGAAGATAGCTAGTGTATTCATATAAATAAATAAATCTATTTCTTTTTAAGAAAAGAAAGTAGGACTACTTAAGTGATTTTTAAAAATTTTATTTTCAATTTTTTTATGAACAAAAGAACATGATAGATCTCACAAATAAAAATACTTGCTGTAAGCTCTCCCAACCAGGAATGCACTGGCGACTACAAGGTGTGAGGGGGCTCAGAGCAGGGAGGGCTCTTCTCAAACTAAACGTTAAGAACTCTGGAGAGCTAAGGATTTGAATTAAAAGTTAAATAAAAAAAAGTGTTAGCTATACTGATCAGGAAAGGCAAAGGCATGGTTAGGCTGTAGGTAAAACTTCTAAGTGATAGGATATTCCTGGTGGACCTGAATTGTAAGGAACAACCAGGAAAACCCTTGAAATTAAGAACAGAAACACAGAGAAATCAGGTAATTAAGAGCTTTGGTGTCACGCTATGGAATTTTTACTTAAGTCTACACATGTTGGGATCCCCGAGGAGTTATTATGCCAGATAATGGAATATGTTCAACACTGTGATTTTAGAAAAGGGTTATGCAGAGAGTTATGTCTAATGTTCATGTTTTTAAGAAGAGAACAGAATCTAAGCCCTACACAGCCTTCTGTTTTCTCATGGGCAAGTGACAAATAACAGGGGCTGCCTGCAAGTCAGGTAGTGAAGCAATAGTGTGAAGGCTTAGCACAGAGCTTGCTTCCTAATGCATGCAAATGGGAGGCAGCTACAGTTATTGTGGTTTTTAGAGATTGAAACAAGAGCCACTCAGGCTAAGAGCATAGGAATGTGGTGGTCCTGATTGCAGTGGCAATGCTGAGAACAACAGAGGCTGAAATGGTAATGGACCCAGGAAAACCTTAAGAGGATAGAACCTAGAATGTCTTACTTTCTTTTTGTAATTTTTAATTGACCCACAAAGTAGTGCTTATTTCTTTTTTAATATCTGTGTATACTGTGAAATGTTCAAATTGCAATCATGTATCTATCTTCCCACATGTTCGTTTGTTCTTTGTGGTGGGAACGTTAAGATTTCATCTTTAGAGCTATATTGAAATGAACATTACATACATGTTTCCTAAAGTTATCTTACTGAATCATTGTGTGTGTGTGTGTGTGTGTGTGTGTGTGTGTGTGTGTGTGTGAGAGAGAGAGAGAGAGAGAGAGAGAGAGAGAGAGAGAGAGAGAGAGAGAGAGACCTTATTCCCATCTTCTATATCAGGTGGTTCACAACTTTCAGTAATTCCAGTTCTAGGGAAATCTGACATACCTTTGGCCTCCAAGAGAAGCAGGCACAAATATGACATACTTACATACATGTAGAGTAAAATTATTCATACTTGTAAGGCATAAATAGATAAATCCTTTTAAAAGACATAAAAGATCTATTTTGATTTCTACATTGTAGTCAATCAATCAGATATAGAAAAAAAAGTAAGATGTGGAAATAAATAGATGATTGTGCATTTTAAAATATAGTCAATTGGTGCTTACAGGATTGTGTTGACTAGAAATAGTTTGTGTAGACTTTCAGAAATTTTAATTTCCAATGTGCTACCATTAATAAAATATTTAATCCATTTTCCCCTTATACTTTTAATGAAAATTCCAGTAACAGCAAGTCATAGCTACAGACAATTAAGGTTATTTTCCATGCTTATCTCTATACAAAAGATGGTTCCTTCAAACTCTCATTAACAGGCCACTCTGGAATATGAACAGGTTTAAATAATCTGTGTTTAAATTGCTAAGATTCTGCATTTCTCAGGAAAGCAAAAGCATTTGTAGCAGATTTTCCCCCACTGCACTTTAAAAGTTAGTCCTGTGCAATTTAATCCTTCAGAGAATCCTGTTTTCTGATAAACTACAGAGAATTCATGTGGCTGATTTGACCCAAACCTTTCCGTTAATAAATGTGAGAGGGAATCTTATAGAACAGAAACGCAATTGGGACGCTCACAGAAGGTTTTTCCTGAAGGGTAAGAATAATAGTGGTGTTTGACTTGCCTTTACACCTAGGGGCAGAAGATGTCCTTGTCAAATATCTCTCAGCAGAGCTGAAGTTGGACAGACACTTGCCAAAGATAAGGACAGTATAAAAAAGATAGGAATATTGGACAAAATAAAATGAGGAAAACTCATTTCCAACAGCATTTTGAATAACAATTCAGAAAAGTTTGTATTTATCAGTCATAATTGAAGTGAGTTTTTAAAGCAGAAGAAAGATAAACTTCAGGATATCTCCTGCCTACATGGTCCAAAGGACTTTCATTTACACTTTGTGCTATTTATTTGTGGTCTTTACTGGCAAAGCCCCATTTTATCTTTTTTAGCCAGGAGGCTAAGTCTAAAAATAAAGATTGTTCCCCATGATATATTTAAGAAAATGTGGTTTAATTTGCTGCTCGCCTTATCAAGACAGAGCGGAAAACAAGCTACTCTGCACATGTCTGGTAAGTAGGCGAATGCTATGTCTTCATGGAAATCTTCTTGGGCGGTTAATACTGCTGTTAATTATTATCAGCTATTCTTTCATTTCCTTTATATCCCTGCCCAGAATGCTCACTGTTGTCAAACAAAGAACCAAAACTAACACACAAAGAGAGGAAACTTGCAGGATACCCTACCCTGGAAATGTAGATACTGCAATAAAAGATAAAGATTACCTGAGTGACAGCCTCATGATCCTGTCATGTTAATATACTGATCCTTTTTGTTTTCTATTTATTTATCTTGAATTCCAGATAATGCACGAACAACTTCCTTAAGTCTGCATGTTAAACGGGATGACAGCCTTACAAAGATTTCTATCAAGTCAGAAGCTCTGATTGACAACACAATTCTGATCTGTGCAGTCACAGCCTGGAAAAGTTTCCATCTTCATACATACATATACCAAAAGAATACTGTGTTATTAACAAAAAGCAGCTCATATCCTGAAAATTCTGGCTAAGTGGAGTCAGGAAAGAAAATAGACTAAAATGCCACTTTCTCCCTGGCATCAGAGATGACTTGGATACATATTAATGCAATCTAGGGTGGGTTAGCACAGTGACTAGGGTTTGATCAAAGGAGAACGCTGACTACAAAGGTCACATCACCTCAAGTGTACATCCTCATTGGCTTCCCAATTGTGCCTGTCATGTAAGGAGGGGCAAGGGGGGGTGCTCTAAAATGAACTGAGTACCTGAGGCCTTATAAACACCACTTTGCCAGGACTTTAATCAGCCATATATCCCTTTCCGAATGTTAATGGTTTTTTTTAATATTTAACCTTAAAGAAATGCTTTTCAACAAGTAACAATAACATTGGTCTCCAGAGCATAATAGTACTGTGCTTATGAGAATACATAGTACTAGATTTCGTTTCCTGGCAAAACATATGAAATGTCTTCTGACTAATTGAAAAGAATTAAAGTGAATAAGAAATGATCTTAGACACAGTCTACATTGATGAAGCGTGCCAAAATATTTTAGTACATTTAAATTCCACATCTATCTATATATTTAACGTATTTATAAACCAGGTTCCATTTTCAGAGAATTTTAAATTGACAGCATTTGGGCATTATGGAAAAGAGTTTGTATTAACCTGACAGGCCTTGTCAGTTTCAGGTAATGAAAGACTAGACATTGGTTTCTGGCTCTACTTTATAATGGCTTTCATCTCACCAGGATCAAGAATTGGCAGCGCTCTCCAGTCTATAGTTAGCTTAATTAAAATCAACAATGTAAAAAGTCACACTTTCCGTCTCTTTCTCACTTCCTTCCATCTCCCATCTTTTTCCCTTGGATTCAATTCCCATAGTCCCATAAGCACATGAACGTGCATGCAAACGCTTCTGCAGCTGGACAGTAGTCAAACACACTGAACTGCACATGTTTAGCTCCCAACAAAATTGCTTACTTCTGCATTTACTAGGTAACCAGAGATATCCAGGGTTTTGTTTTTAGTTTAGTTTTGTTTTTAGTTTTTAGTTTTGTTTTGTTTTGTAGGTCGGGGAGAGTTGTTCTCCCACAGATATTACACAAGGGGCAGTGTAATTGCAAGTGAAGGGAATATAGACAACAGGTTTAGAAAATGAATCATGCCAAAACTATCACCTCCCCCAAGCTGAGGTACGGAGCTTGGCTCTCCAAATGTGAAGTGGTTGGCAAAAAGGCTTTGCCTGTTGTTTTCTGGATTTAAGGGGGAAAAATCTGGAAGTAGAGAAAATAAATTCCAAATAATAAAACAAGGCTAATAAAAGATTGTGAATAGGACCAATTGCAAAGCTCCCGTGATTTCCAACCCTGATCTGCTAATGTCCCATTGATTTTCTCTGGAGTGAGTATAGGGGCTGAATACATATGTCAGAGGGATGCCTACCTTTGAAGCTGGAAAGATTGACTAAGTAAATGTTATGAGCAGTTACCACCTTCTACACAACAGCCCTGGCCCATGCAATCTACCAAATAGAGAAATGAAGTGCAGAAACATTAAAATAATTACCAATTTATAATTATTTTAAAGATCTATTAAAACTCTATGATATATATATAAAATATTTCTCAACCAACCTATATTTCTCATGCATGTGGTGTGCCTTTACATTGTGTGTAGGTGAAAGGATCTATGAGGGTGCATGTGCATATGTGTTCTTGTACATGGGGATTCCGTAGGTCAGCCTCAGCTGATGTTCCTCCGTTACTACTCATCTCCTTACTGGAGACAGTGTTTCTCCTTGTTCTAAAGTTTGTGGAGCAGGCTTGGCTAGCTGGCTAGTTAGCCCCAGGAATCCCCTGTCTCTGCTTCCAAGCCCTGGGATTTCAAGCATCAACTACTATACTGGACATAAACAAACAAACAGACAGAAGCCAAACAAGCAACTAAACAAAAAAGCATGGAGTAACTTAGTTAGCAAAGCTGTCAAGTTGACACAGTCTAGAGGTACCTGAACAGAAAAATGACTGCCAAGTGAGTGACTGCCTTTATCAGGTTGGTCTGTGGATACTTTATCAGGGTAAAAGCTAGCCTACTGCAGGAAGCTATGTAAGGATGCTAGCTTCTAATCAATCTTTTGGTGAGACAGGAAATGAGCCAGCAAATTGCATCCTCCCACCCTGGATTATGGCTCCAGGTTTCTACCTTAAATTCCTGTCCTGACCTCTTTGATGATGGATTGTAACAAGAAAGTCCAAGCCAAATAAACCCTTCCCTCGATAACCCATTGCTCCTGATTAGAGGGTTTCATCTCAGCAGCAGGAAGGAGACTAGAACATGAGTGCTCTGAGATTCAAACTCTAGTCCTCTTTGCTTGCATGCTGTGTACTGTAGTGACTGTTATTCCCTCAGCCCCAAGTTTACACACACACACACACACACACACACACACACACACACACACACGTGTGTGTGTCTGTGTGTTACAAAGAAATACCAATATTCTAATGATGCAAAAAATTCTACAATAATCATTAGATTTTATGCATGTTAAACATCCATCCAAATATATCTCAGATGAAATTCCTTTCACATAACTAAAGTGCAACATGCTTTGGGAACATGCCAAGAACTTGGAATGTTCTAGAATGTTTATGCACATTACTCCTCTGACCTCTGAGACAGGATACTTAACAGAAACAATTTAAGGGGTAAAACATTAAATTTTGGTTGATGGTTGTAGTTTCTACAGGCATGAAGGAATATGATGACACTCACAGCATTTTTTCCATGGGCTGGAGTAGCAGTTCCCACTTGCACTTAATTTCCTGTCTCGTCTGTATTTTGCTTAGTTTGAGACTCCACCATATGGGATGAGGTCACCCACAGTGCAAGGCTTTACCACTTCATTTAAACCTTTCTGAAAGAACTTTTACAGGGATGTGTGCACTAGACGATTCTAACGTCCAGCAAGCTGACATTCAAGATTAATTGGCACAATTCCCCAACAGTACCACCAGCAAGAAATTACAAACATGAAAGTCGAGTAGAAATGTTATATAACCTAAATATCACAATATATATCAAATGCATCTAGAAGAATATCAAACATCTGACTATAGAGATAGGATGTTTAATTAATTATCAAACTTTGTTGGTCTAAACAGAATCAACTAACCTGGACCCTTGGGGCTCTCAAAGACTGAACCAACAAAGGAATAGACATGGGTTGGACCTAGGCCTCCCCGCACATATATAGCAGATATGCAGCTTGGTCTTTATGTAGGTTCCAAACAACTGTAGTGGGGGCTATCCCAAAAGTTGTTGCCTGTATGTGGGGTATTTTCTTGTAGATGGGCTTCCATGTATTTCCTCAGTGAGCAACAAGCACCTAGCCTCTCAGAGACTTAAAGTACCAGGGTAGGGAGATACCCAGAGGCTCTGTATCTGCTCAGAAGAGAAGGAGATGGGAAAGTATTGTGGGAGGAGCTAACCTGAAGAAGGGCAGTTAACAAGATGTAAAGTGAATAAGTAAAAACATGAAAAAGATGTTGGTCTAACTTAAAATTATGTATTTAGCATTATTCTAACGAAGGACTATTGGACAATAATTTTTTATTTTTAATTATTTTTCTCCATCTTTATTAAATTGGTTATTTCTTATTTACATTTCAATTGTTTTTCTCTTTCCATGCCAACATCCCCCAACCCCTCCACCTCCCCTTCTATGTGGATGTTCCCCTCCCCATCCTCTCCCCATTATCGCCCTCCCCCAAACAATCCCGTTCACTGTGGGGTTCAGTCTTGGCAGGACCCAGGGCTTCCCCTTCCACTGGTGCTCTTACTAGGATATTCATTGCTACCTATGAGGTTGGAGCACAGGGTCAGTCCATGTATAGTCTTTGGGTAGTGGCTTCGTCCCTGGAAGCTCTGCTTGGTTGGCATTGTTGTTCATATGGGGTCTCAAGCCCCTTCAAGCTCTTTCAGTCCTTTCTCTGATTCTTTCAACGGGGGTCCCGTTCTCAGTTCCGTGGTTTGTTGCTGTCAATCGCCTATGTATTTGCTGTATTCTGACTGTGTCTCTTGGGAGAGATCTACATCCGGTTCCTGTCAGCCTGCACTTCTTTGCTTCATCCATCTTATCTAGTTTGGTAGCTGTATATGGGCAATATTTTTGTAGAAACAATAAATGTCTGAAGAGTTTATGTAAACACAAAGGTATCATTTTAGAAGATGTTTCTTTTAACACACAAAATCAGACATTGCAATTAAAGAAACAGCATAAAGGCCCAATTTCAGTTTGTGACAAATGAGAATATTGCACTTTGTGTCGGCACAAAGTCTGAGGGTTGAGGGCTAGTGGACCTTTCCACAGTCATCGACCCACAACTTGAGAGCCCTGCACTGACTTTCGTGGAAGTCTGAACTGACTGTGCAGTTTACCTCCTTGTTCCTGCAATGTCCACCAATGAGAATGCTAATTCAACAGCTTCCTGGCTTAACAGTTTCAAGAACAAGGGGAAAGACAGGACAGAAATGTGGCACCCAACGAATAGAAGATAATGTGGAACTTAGGAAAGCTAAAAAAGATGACCAGATGCTGAAAATGAGAAATATCAGCTCATTTCCTGATGATGCTACTTCTCCACTACAGGAAAACCTAAACAAACAGGGTATTGTAAATTGGTCTGTTGAGGACATTGTGAAAGGCATAAATAGTAACAATTTGGAAAGCCAGCTCTAGGCTGCTCAAGATGTTCGGAAACTGCCTTCTAGAGAGAAGCAGCCTCCTATAGACAACAGCATTAGGGCTACTTTGATCCCAAAATTTGTGTCCTTCTTGGGCAAAACTGATTGTAGTCCCATTCAGTTTGAATCTGCTTGGGCGCTCACCAATATTGTTTCTGGAACATCTGAACAGACCAAAGCTGTGGTGAATGGAGGTGCTATCCCAGCATTTACTTCTCTCTTGGCATCTCCCCATGCTCACATCAGCGAGCAAGCTGTGTGGGCTCTTGGAAGCATTGCAGGGGATGGTTCAGTTTTCCCAATATTTAGTTGTCAAACATGGTGCAACTGACTCACTGTTGGCACTTCTTGCAGTTCCTGATCTATCCCCCTTAGCATGTGATTACTTATGTAATCTTACCTGGACGCTTTCAAACCTTTGTCGAAATAAGAATCCTGCACACACACACACACACACACACACACACACACACACACACACACACACACACACACACACCCTTTAGATGCCGCTGAGTAGATTCTTCCTACTTTAGTTCGACTCCAGAGGTATTAGCAGATTCCTGCTGGGCTATTTCCTACCTGACTGATGGTCCAAATGAGCTCATTGTGGTGGCTGTGAAGAAAGGAGTTGTTCTCCAACTTGTGAAGCTTCTAGGAGCTACTGGATTGCCCATTTTGACGCCAGCACTAAAAGCCATGTTGTCACCGGAACAGATGAACAGACTCAGAAAATGATAGATGCAGGAGCACTTGCAGTCTTTCCTAGCCTGCTAACAACCCCCAAAACTAATATTCAGAAGGAGGCCACATAGAAAATGCTGGACACCAGGAGCAGAAACGTCAAGTTGTGAATCACAGCCTAGTCCAGCTTCTTGTTGGTGTCCTCTCTAAGGCAGACTTTAAGACACAGAAGGAAGCTGTGTGGGCTATAACCAGCTGTACCGGCGGTGGGACTGCTGAACAGATAGTATGTCTTGTTCATTGGGCAACAATAGAACCTTTGATGAACATCTTGAGGGCAAAAGATACCAAAATTATTCAGGTTATTCTTGATGCCATTTCAAATATCTTTCAGGCTGTTGAGAAACTAGGTGAGACAGAAAAACAGTATAATGATTGAAAAGTAGGCTTAGATAAAATTGAAGCACTACAGAGCCATGAGAACAAGTCTGTATACAAAGGCTCATTAAACTTAATTGAGAAGTACTTCTCAGTGGAGGAAGAGGAAGATCAAAATGTGGCGCCAGAAACTACCTCTGAAGGCTTTGCCTTCCAGGTTCAGCATGGAGCTCCTGGGACCTTTAACTTCTAATTTCCAGCCAAGGCACAAAGTTGTTAGCTCTGCGCTGTGCTATGCTGTGTTCTCATAAATTTGTCTTGCTGCTTCTCTACTAAGAACTCTTTTTAAATGTGGTTTGTTATTGTAACATTTTTTACAAAAGAAATATACTTGAGCAGTTATAAGCTGTACATACTCTATGAAGCTGTCCTCTGAGTTTATTTCTATGTGGAATTTTGTACCCTGTCATGTCCTGTAAATAAAGGTTAAGTTCCATTCTTCTTTAAAAAAAAAAGTAGACAGCCATGTGCCACTTAAGAATTCAGTCAATGAAAGACTGAATATAGTATATATGGCTATACCTTCTAGGACTAAGTAACTGTGTTCTCTAACCTCTTTCCAATGTTTAAATAACTGACATTTCTCGCAATGCTTTTCCATAATAAATTAACCCTCAACCATATATCCATAACAAGATCCCTGGATGGTATAGTAAACTATGAACTGGGGGAATCATAAAGAATGGGATAATGTTTTTTATTCTTTTGCAAGAAATAGGAAAAGTAAAACTTCCGGGTCATTATAAACAGGTGCTATTTATTTATATGAACTCATAATTTTGTAAGTAACTGGAAGAGTGAACTTAGAAAGCAAGGAGGCCTGCTCGGACATCAGCGTTATAATGAAAGATCAATACCCAAGGATGATGGTGGCTATGCATGCTTTCTAGATGCCGTTATGCTAGGTACTCCACTATTACTTAGCAATAAGGAAATTTTAAGCAACTATTGTCATCACAATAAAGTAAGTAAACAGTAAAAAAATGACTAATAGGCACCATGAGCAAGTAGAAATACCAATAAGGAATTTCAAAACTAAACCCCATATGTAAAAGTCACAAATGAAAAGAGGCATTTATTTATTTGTTTGTTTATTTGTTTGCTTTTAATAGGTTTGTCCACAGACTGGTTGGATAAGTTTGGGAAGATTTCTGAGCTTACAAGAGTTTCTAAATCTATTTGCAATAAAAATCCTATAGAGAACCCAGAGACGATATGAAAAGGCAGAACATTAATAATGACTGAGAATTTCCCAGCAACAATATCACATGCAAAATCACACATTCAGGGTTCTGTGAAAACAGTAAATGCAATAAATTAAAAAAAATTACACCCTAGGGCTGGAGAACTAGCTCAGGGAATCAGAGCTCCCACTGCTTTCTGGGCGTCAATATGTGATTACTTGTTTATTAGCTTGTAATCCCAGCTCCAAGTGATCTAACATCCTTTTCGGAACTCTATGGCACTTGAATCTGTGTGTGTGTGTGTGTGTGTGTGTGTGTGTGTGTGTGTGTGTGTGTGTGTTTGTGTGTGTGTGTGTGTGTGAGGGCACGAGTGTGTGGGTATATATAATATATATATACATATAATCATAGCATATTTAAAACTCAAACAAATCTCTAGAAAGCGCAAAACATAGACCTTCACATATCATAATTAAACAAGAAAAAGGAAAAAAGAAATTAAAGAAAAGAGAGCAGAAAAGAAAATGAATATCCTTGTGGAAGTAGAAGAGGAAAAATTGCCTCTCAATGATCAAAGACATGCTTCTCCTCAGACATCATAACATCTAAAAGATGTAGAGTAGAATATTAAAGTGTGGAGAGAATAAAAAGAAGTTTTCACAGTCTGGACTCTCTGAAAGTATCCTTCAAAAGGGAAGGTAAAAGGAAAACTTTCTCAGACAAACAATATTAAAGTGATTTGTTGCAAACAACACCACACAAGACATGTTAAGAGAGAAAAGGAAAACGGACTGTTTTCAATTCTGATCTGCATTGACAAGAAAGAGCATAAAGGAAGAAAAAGTGAAAACAAAATGAAAATATTTCCTTTGCATTTATCATAGTAATAGTAACTATAGTTCATTATGTGTATACATACATATACATGCATATAAGCACATACATATATGTTTAGGTATATTTAGTTACAAGACCAGTGAGTGAAAGAATTATACCTAGAGGCAGGAGGAAGATTTTAGAATGATTTCATTATTAGAAATTAACTACACAATTGGAATAGGTGTCTATCATTTTAAAAATATAGTCAGGTAAGTTAACTTAAAAAGTCAATGTTTCCCTCAGGTCATAGTTTTGGGGTTTCAGCCCAGAGTCCGTTTGCCCATTACTTTGTGTCTATGGCAGCACTGGTCTTGATGGGACTCTATGACGAATGGAAGCCCATTCATGTCCCAGTTTGCATAAAAAGAGAAAGGACGTCAGCAAGAGCCATAGACTATCTGAAAAAGCCTCAGTTTGGGGCATGAAAATGCCTCTTTTATAATTAGTGGTCTTTGGAGTCCATGTGAACAATGTAGGCTATTAAGTGCCACCAAGAATTTGAGGATAAGCTATGATAGATTGAAGACACTCCACATTTCCCACTCAGGACTTGGAGGGATTGAGCTCTATCTGACTTAGAAGTCTCACTCCTGATAACTAGATTTCACAGTATGGGAAGATGATGTGCAAACTGCCAGAGTGGGAAAAAATAATCAAAAGTACTGCCCAGATGCAACACCAAGACCCACAACATGAAGAGCATCTCAAAATATTGACTTGAAAGTATAATAGACGCATATATGTTTTTGTGGTACACAACAACTATCTAGCTGAGCTTAAAAACTCCTCCATGAAGGTGAGCTCATACCTGGTACTATATATTGAGTCATCACTTATTACTAGTGAGGCCCTAGAAGCAAGAGAAGAAACTACCATTGCTACATTACAAATTCTGGCTGCATTCTAAGTATTTAACTTTGTAGTTAGGGGTAAAGAGAACTCTCATCCTACAACCCCACATATTAATGGAAATTGAACAATTATCTATTTAATGCTCTCTGGGTAAGGAAAGAAATAAAGAAATTACTTTCTAGAATTCAATTAAAATAAAGGCATAACATACTCAAATTTATGGGACACAAAGCAAGGCTAAAAGGAAAGTTGATAGCACTAAGTGCCTCCATAAAGAAATTAGAAAGTTCCCATACCTCTGGCAAAAAGAATCAAGCACGCCAAAGGGGAGTAGATGGAAGAAAATTATCAAAATCAGGGCTGAAAACAATCAGTTAGACATAAAGAAAATAACAAAACTCAAGGAAACCAAAAGCTGTTTTCCTTTGTTTCTTTGTTTGATTTTTGAGAAAATCAACATGATAGACAAACTAAACAAGAGACAGAGAGACAACATCCAAATTAAAAAAAATCAGGAATGCAAGGTGAGCTATAACAACTGACACTGAGGAAATTCAAGCAATCATTAGATCTTATTTCAAACACCTGTACTCACCAAATTGGAAAATCTTAATGAAATGGACAATTTTCTAATTTACCAAAGTTAAATCAAGATCAGGTAAACTATTTAAACAACCACATACCCTCCAAAGAAATAGAAGTAGTCATAAATTTCTTCCAACCAAAAAGAAAAAAAAAAAGAAAATGAAATTTGGGGCGTATTTTAGTGTAGAATTCTATGAGACTTTTAAAGAAGAGCTAATTCCAGTACTCCTCAAACTCTTTCAAAAATAGAAACAGAAGGAACACTGCTAAACTTATTCTATGACACACCAGTCACCATGATACATAAACTATATAAAGATACTAGAGAGAGAGAGAGAGAGAGAGAGAGAGAGTGAGAGAGAGAGAGACAGAGACAGAGAGAGACAGAGACAGAGAGAGACAGATAAAGACAGACAGAGAGAGACAGATACAGAGAGAGACAGAGAGAGAATTTAAGACTTATTTCTCTTATGAATATTAATGCAAAAATATCTGCAAACCAAATCAAGGAACACATGAAAGACATCATTCACAAAGATCATGTAGGCTTTATCCCAGGGATTAGAGGATGGTTCTGTACAAATATCCATCAATGTAATCAACCATATAAACAAACTGAAAGACAAAAATCACATGACTATATAAATAGACACTGAGGCTATTAGCCCAAATGCTTGAATTACCCTAGATGCCTAGAACAAATGAAACTCAAGACGGATGATCAAAATGTGAAAGCTTCACTCCTTCTTTAAAAAGGGGAACAAGAATACCCTTGGCAGGGAATAGAGAGGCAAAGATTAAAACAGACACAGAAGGAACACCCATTCAGAGCCTGCCCCACATGTGGCCCATACATATACAGCCATCCAATTAGACAAGATGGATGAAGCAAAGAAGTGTAGACCGACAGGAGCCGGATGTAGATCGCTCCTGAGAGACACAGCCAGAATACAGCAAATACAGAGGCGAATGCCAGCAGCAAACCACTGAACTGAGAATAGGGACCCCGTTGAAGGAATCAGAGAAAAGAACTGGAAGAGCTTGAAGGGGCTCGAGACTCCATATGTACAACAATGCCAAGCAACCAGAGCTTCCAGGGACTAAGCCACTACCTAAAGACTATACATGGACTGACCCTGGACTCTGACCTCATAGGTAGCAATGAATATGCTAGTAATGGCACCAATGGAAGGGGAAGCCCTGGGTCCTGCTAAGACTGAACCCCCAGTGAACTAGATTGTTGGGGGGAGAGCGGCAATGGGGGGAGGATGGGGAGGGGAATACCCATAAAGAAGGGGAGGGGGAGGGATTAGGGGGATGTTTGCGCGGAAACCGGGAAAGGGAATAATACTCGAAATGTATATAAGAAATACTCAGTTAATAAAAAAATAAAAATAAATAAATAAATAGACACTGAAAAATCCTTTGATAAAATCCAACACCCCTTCATGTTAAAGGTATTACAGAAATCAGAAATACAGGGCACATACCTAAATATAATCTATGCAATATTCAGCAAGATAATAGCCAACATCAAATTAAATGGAGAGAAACTTAAAGCCTTTTCATTAAAAGTAGGGACAAGACAAGTCTGTTCACTCTCCCTATCTACTCAATATAGCACTTGAATTTCCAGGCAGAGCAGTAAGACAACTAAAGGAGCTCAAGTGGATATGAATTAGAAAGAAAGAAGTCAAAGTATGACAATTTGCAAGTGATATGATAGCATATGTAAGTGACCTCAAAGATTCTACCATAGAACGCCTATAAATGACAAACACCTTCAGCAAAATGTTTGGGTACAAAATTAACCCAAAAAATCATTAGACCTCCTTTATACAAATGATAAACATGCAGAGAAAGAAAATAGGGAAACAGTAGTCTTCACGATGGCCACAAATAATGTAAAATATCTTGATATAACTCTAACCAAGGAGGTGAAAGATCTGTATAACAAGGACTTTAAGTCCAGAAAGATATATATATATTAAAGAAGATATCAGAAGATGGAAAGATCTCCCATGATCATGAATAGGGAGGATTAACATAGTATAAATGGCTGTCTTATCAAAAGCAAAAGCAAACTACAGATTCATTGCAACCTGAATCAAAAATTCAACACATTTTTATTGGAACACATTGGAAGACAAATTCTCAATTTCATGTGGAAAAATAAAAAAAACACAGGATAGCTAGAAATCCTGAACAATAAAAGAACTTTGAGAGGAATCACCATGCCTGACCTCAAAGTCTGCCACCTAGCAATAGTGACGTAAACTGTGTGGTATTGGTTCAGAAACAGACACATTGATCAGTGTAAATGAACTGAAGATCCAGAAATAAACCCACACACCTATGGACACTTGTTTTTTGATAAAAAACTTAAACAATACAATATAAAAATGAAAGCATCTTCAATGAATGCTGCTGATCCAACTGGATGTCCACATGTAAAAAAATTAAATAGATCCATACTTATCACCCTGCATAAAACTCAAGTCCAAGTGGATCAAGGACTTCATCATAAAGCCATATACACTAAATTTCATAGAAGAGAAAGTGGGAAATACACTTGAATGCAGTAGTATAGGAGACAATTTCCTGGACAGAACACCAAAGCCTAAGGCTCTAAAATCAATGATTGATAAATGGGATCTCCTGAAACTGCAAAGCTTCTGTAAAGCAAAGGACACTGTCCTTAGAGCAATTTGACAGCCTAGAGATTGGGAAAGGATCTTCACCAACTTTGTATCTGACAGGGGGCTAATATCCAAAATTTACAAAGAACACAAGAAACTAGGCATAGACAATAATAATCCAATTTAAAAAATGGGGTACTGACCTAAAAAGAGAATTCTCAAAAAAGGACTCCTGAATGGCTGAGAAGCACTTAAAGTCCTTAGTCATCAGGAAAATGAAAATAATCTATCTTGATGTTCTATCTTACACCCATCAGATATAAAACAAACAAAACAAAAAACAAACAAAAGACAAACAAACAACAAAAAAATCTCAACAGATAGCACATGCTGGCAAAGATGAAAAGCAAGAACACTTATTCAGTTCTGATGGGGATCTAGACTTGTACAACCACTTTGGAAATCAATTTAGCAGTTTCTCAGAAAACTAGGAATAGTTCTACCTCAAGACCAAGCTGTACCATTCCTGGGCATACACCCAAAGATGCTCCAACATTTCAGAAAGACACTTGCCCAAACTATGTTCATAGCAGTTGTATTAGTAAGGACAGAAACTGGAAACAATGTAGATGTTCCTCAACTGAAGAATGGATAAAGGAAATGTGATACATCTACACAATGCAACACTTTTCAGCTGTTATAAAACAAAGACATCATGGGTTTTGTAGGCAAGTGGGAAGAACTTGAGAATATCATACCAAGTGAATATCATTCCAAAAGGACATGCATGATATATACTCACTTATAAGTGGATATTAAACATAAAATACAGGCACCATGTTACACTCTTCAGACGGAAAAAGGCTAAACAAGAAGAAAGCTCCCAATGAGGAAGCTTGAATATCATTTAGAAGCAGGAATAAAATAATTATAAGAGGTAGATGGACGGGATGGACTGGATGGGAGGGGGATTAGGAGGGAATGGTGGTGAAGGTGGGGTTGGATTAAGTGTGACGAAGAACAGAAGAGATGGCCATGAAAGTGAATGGAAATCCACATAGGAAGTTTTAACAAGTGAGAAGAAAAAGTGTCAGGTTAATGATCATGCTAACATCATCACCTCACCTGTCAATAATATCATGTGCTTGGGACCAAACTTTGTTCCATGGACCCTGCAGTCATTTTAGATGCAAATCAAAGTGTCCACACTTTATTATGCGTTACCTCTCTCTGAGGTTGAGTTTAGGTTGAAGTGTAACTTGAAAGCTCTACATCAATCACTAATAATTGTCAACAGGTAAGAAACGGAATCATATGAAATCCTTAAAATTATAAAACACAATAATTCATCTGAAGATAATACATGAACCAACAAATCTGACAAATATATAAACAAGAAATATGGTTAATATTAGCCCAAATATACAATTAGTTCAGACATCAGTGTTCTAAATATACTAATTTCAAGACCTAGCCTCTTAGAATGGATAAAAAAGTTTCCAAATATGTACTACTCTCAAGGAAGTCACATTAAATACTTTGTTTAGTATTTAGATTAGCTAATTTAGTATTTAGATTAGATAAGATTAAAATCAAATGATTTGTATACAAATAGGATTATACATACTAAGCAGGTATATTAACATACTCAGGAATATTTTATGTAAAAATAAAATGATTATATTTATTATGTAATATAAAATATTATGAACATTGTGAATATACAGTATTCCAAATTTTATATATATATCATGAACTTGAGAAACAGAGCAAAGAGGGTTGAGTGAGATGCTAGAAAAGAAAAAAGGCAAATAATGTGGCTACATGATAATTTTAAAAATCTAAAAACAAAGGATTGCAAATATGTACAGCATGCAACTATTAGTTTTAAAACCAAAGGGAAGTATACAAAATCTATGGCATATAAAATATCAGATAAAGAAGTCTATTATTATGGGAATTTCATACTTTTATGAACAAAATAAAGATTTCAATTCTCCAAGTCCTTAATGTGCACCTGTCTAAAAATTAGAGCACCAAAGGCCGTGAGCCAAAATACAGTAGAGCTTTAAGATTGCCATACAGAGAAAATTGCCTTTGCTCTTGCTTTCTGCCAGAATTCTGAGGTAAGAGACACTGATTCTGAAGACATCATCATTCAGTTTGGACACAGAACAGAGGAACCAATCTCTACTGAAGTGGCAGCTAGCTTCTATAGAGACAGAGTGTGCTATACAGGCTTACAGGCATGTGGGAGATCAGCTGTGAACTCTGCGGGCAGCAGTACTGGCAGGCCAGCCAAGATGCGCCCACTGGTACTGTAATGGCTTGACTATTATGAGAGCAACCAACCATCTCCTAGCATTTTACACATGCTCAAAATTCCATGATTAGGAAGATTACAGGCTCTAGAATATACATATCGTTTTGCCACATCAGCACCTTGTTAAGATATGGCCTCCTGTTGAGGGATAGGCCCACCCACTCAGCTCAAAAATTTTAACCCAAAATTTTCCTGTCTGAAAAAAATGAAGGGACAAAAATAAAATGGAGTACAGACTGAAGGAAAGGCTATCTTGAGAGACTGACCCAAACTTGGAATCCATCTGAGATCCAGACCTCGAATCCCAACACTTTTGCTGATGTCAAGATGTGTTTGCTGACTGGAGCCTGGGATGGCTGTCCTCTATCAGCACCTGCCTGAGACAGATGCAGATCTTACAGTCAACCCCTGGGCTGAGGCTAGGGAACCACAATGAACAGTTAAAGGGAAGACTGAAGGAGCTGAAGGGGATTGCAACCCCATAGGAAGAACAATATCAAATAATCAGATCCCTGAGAGCTCCCAGGGACTAAACCACCAAGCAGAGAATGCATGTGCTTGTCTGTGACCCCGGCTACATATGTAACAGAGGACTTCCTTGTCTGGTCTCAGAGGGAGGGGGTGTGCTTGGTCTCATTGAGGCTTGATGCCCCAGCATAGGAGGATGCTAGAGGGGTGAGGTGGGATTGAGTGGGTGGGTGGGTGGGTGAGGGAAAAACCTCTTTAAGGTGGTGAACAACTGGCAGGGGATTAGGTAGGGAGATTCACAGAGGGGGGACTGGGAAGGAGGACAACATTTGAAATATAAATTAAAAAGAGGTTTGTATGTGTGTCTATAAATTAGTGCTGTTTCTTGCTTTCTTCAAATAATCTTCACCACTGTAAGTGGAGGTTAGTGAAAAAGACTCATACCTGGCCAAAGTGCTAAAAATAAGCACTGGTGGAAGACCTGGTCTGAACAAAATCTCTAAGAGTATTTCCCTCATCCAAGGTACAAGCGTATCATTACAGGTGACACAGGAAAGAGTAAGAACCCAAGGAAAAAAAATGTACCACAACAAGATATCATGTGATGTGATATGGTAGTTACACTTGTGGATTTACTGAACATGTGGTGATTTACATAAGACTTCATCACGGATGGAAAGGGACTCATGACACTCACTCTTCACTGATGGACAATTGGCAGTTGATGGTTGCTGGGGACTGAGGTGTCCTTTTATTCAGTATTGTAGGCACTAAAAAGTACCTGATGTTCTTGAAAGACCTTACTACCTATGGTCATGCAAGCAACTCTAAATTTGTGCACACGTGTGCATGCACGCACATGCTCGAGCATGCGTACGCACGCGCGCGCGCACACACACACACCCACACACACAAGCTCTTGACATGAAAGTAGGAAATGGCCTTCTTCCAGGAAAATAGGTCAGTAATCATTTTGAATAAATTTACACAGAACTTAACCTTTTTAAATTCATTGCAAGCATGCTTAGAGGGAAATTTATAACATTGAATATATGTATCAGAATATAAGGAGTACTAAACCAGTTTATCTAAACTTTTACTCCCTGAAACTACACAATTAAATCTAAAGTAATCAGAAGAAAATAAATAAATTTTAAAGCAAAAATCAATGTGACTGTAAACATGAAATAAACTGAGAAAAACACTACCACCAAGAGTTGGTTCTTTGAAATAATCTGTAGAATTTACACCCTCTAGCTATATTAGCTGACAAGTCAAATGTTAATATTAGTCATTAACCAAAAGCAAACATAAAACTAAAGGTACCTACAATGTCATAGTTACAACACAGATGAATCGTGTAATGATAACAGCTAGAGAAAATTCTAATATTTAAAAATTTATAGGTACATACTTGTGTATAAGCCTTCTCCGTACACCATTTAATAACTTCTGATAGTATCACATTTATCATGGCTCCACTTTGCACTTTTCAGCCTTAAAGTGGTAAAAAGTGATCATTGTTTATCAGAAAACATGTATGATTAAGTATGTAAAGTGTATGTAAAGCATTTGCCAAGCCAGCATAAGAATCTGAATTTGGATCGCTAGAACGCACAAAAAGCGTACATGGACTTGTCTATCTTTTTTGTTGGAAGAGCAGGATGGTTTAGTACACTCTTTATGCTATCCCTAATTCTGACTATTGGTTCTTTTCATTGCTAAGCGAGTAAAAGTTATCTGCGTCCAGTGACATTTCCCTGGAGGACCCTTACGTTTGCACATAGTTCCAAGAGAACCCTGCTCTGTTGATCTGCATCTGTGATTGTCCCACATTGACTAAAGCTCCTTAAAGGAAGGGGTATGTATCAGCCGTACTTACATCTTATCACGCATGCCTGGGCCTTAAACACATTCTGATATTGAATAAGTTTGAACATGATTTGCTTAGGTTATTTAATCAAAAGGAAAAATATTTTAGAGCACACACAGGCAGACACACACACACACACACACACACACACACACACACCACACCACACATAGCACACACACACACATACACACACCACACACACATTAAACAAACCACCAACAATAAAAACCTTCAAGTGTCTTTTCTTCTATTTCTTTTTTTTTCTTTTTTTTTTCCTTTTTTTTTCTTCCATTTTTTATTAAATTGGGTATTTCTTATTTACATTTCTTTTTTTTTTTTTTTTTTTTTTTATTATTAACTTGAGTATTTCTTATATACATTTGAATGTTATTCCCTTTCCGGTTTCGGACAAACATCCCCTCCCCTCCCTTCCTTATGGGTGTTCCCCTCCATCCCTCCCCCATTGCTGCCCTCTCCCCAACAGTCTAGTTCACTAGGGGTTCAGTCTTAGCAGGACCCAGGGCTTCCCCCTTCCACTGGTGCTCTTACTAGGATATTCATTGCAACCTACGAGGTCAGAGTCCAGGGTCAGTCCATGTATAGTCTTTGGGTAGTGGCTTAGTCCCAAACTCTGGTTGGTTGGCATTGCTGTACATATGGGGTCCCGAGCTCCTTCAAGCTCTTCCAGTTCTTTCTCTGATTCCATCAATAGGGGTCCTGTTCTCAGTTCAGTGGTTTCCTGCTGGCATACGCCTCTGTATTTGCTGTATTCTGGCTGTGTCTCTCATGAGCGATCTGCATTCACATTTTGATCATCCGTCTTGAGTTTCATTTGTTCTAGGCATCCAGGGTAATTCAAGCATTTGGGCTAATAGCCACTTATCAATGAGTACATACCATGTATGTCTTTCTGTGATTGGGTTAGCTCACTCAGGATGATAGTTTCCAGTTCAACCATTTGCCTACAATTTCACAAAGTCATTGTTTTTGATAGCTGAGTAATATTCCATTGTGTAGATGTACCACATTTTCTGTATCCATTCCTCTGTTGAAGGGCATCTGGGTTCTTTCAGCTTCTGGCTGTTATAAATAAGGCTACGATGAACATAGTGGAGCATGTCTTTTTTTTATATGTTGGGGCATCTTTGGGTATATGCCCAGGAAGGTATAGCTGGATCCTCAGGCAGTTCAATGTCCAATTTTCTGAGGAACCTCCAGACTGATTTCCAGAATGGTTGTAGCAGTCTGCAACCCCACCAACAATGGAGGAGTGTTCCCCTTTCTCCACATCCTCGCCAGCATTTGCTGTCACCTGAGTTTTTGATCTTAGCCATTCTCACTGGTGTGAGGTGAAATCTCAGGGTTGTTTTGATTTGCATTTCCCTTATGACTAACATGTTGAACATTTCTTTAGGTGTTTCTCAGCCATTGGCATTCCTCAGCTGTGAATTCTCTGTTTAGCTCTGAACCCCATTTTTTAATAGGGTTATTTGCCTCCCTGCTGTCTAACTTCTTCAGTTCTTTGTATATTTTGGATATAAGCCCTCTATCTGTTTTAGGATTGGTAAAGATCTTTTCCCAATCTGTTGGTTGCCGTTTTGTCCTAACCACAGTGTCCTTTGCCTTACAGAAGCTTTGCAGTTTTATGAGATCCCATTTGTCGATTCTTGATCTTAGAGCATAAACCATGGGTGTTTTGTTCAGGAATTTTTTCCAGTGCCCATGTGTTCCAAATGCTTCCAAATGTTTCTTCTATTGTTTTTAGTGTATCTGGTTTGATGTGGAGGTCCTTGATCCACTTGGACTTAAGCTTTGTACAGGGTGATAAGCATGGATCGATCTGCATTCTTCTACATGTTGACCTCCAGTTGAACCAGCACCATTTGCTGAAAATGCTATCTTTTTCCATTGGATGGTTTTGGCTCCTTTGTCAAAAATCAAGTGCCCATAGGTGTGTGGGTTCATTTCTGGGTCTTCAATTCTGTTCCATTGGTCTATCTGTCTGTCTCTGTACCAATACCATGCAGTTTTATCACTGTTGCTCTGTAATACTGCTTGAGTTCAGGGATAATGATTCCCCTGAAGTCCTTTTATTGTTGAGGATAGTTTAGCTATCCTGGGTTTTTGTTATTCAGATGAATTTGCAAATTGTTCTGTCTAACTCTTTGAAGAATTGGATTGGTATTTTGATGGGGATTGCATTGAATCTGTAGATCGCTTTTGTTAGAATGGCCATTTTTACTATATTAATCCTGCCAATCCATGAGCATGGGAGATCTTTCCATCTTCTGAGATCTTCTTCAATTTCTTTCTTCAGAGTCTTGAAGTTCTTATTGTACAGATCTTTCCCTTGCTTGGTTAAAGTCACACCGAGGTACTTTATATTATTTGGATCTATTATGAAGGGTGTCATTTCCCTAATTTCTTTCTCGGCCTGTTTCTCTTTTGTGTAGAGGAAGGCTACTGATTTATTTGAGTTAATTTTATACCCAGCCACTTTGCTGAAGTTGTTTATCAGCTTTAGTAGTTCTCTAGTGGAATTTTTGGGATCACTTAAATATACTATCATATCATCTGCAAATAGTGATATTTTGACTTCTTCTTTTCCGATCTGTATCCCCTTGACCTCCTTTTGTTGTCTTATTGCTCTGGCTAGAACTTCAAGAACTATATTGAATAAGTAGGGAGAGAGTGGGCAGCCTTGTCTAGTCCCTGATTTTAGTGGGATTGCTTCAAGTTTCTCTCCATTTAGTTTAATGTTAGCAACTGGTTTGCTGTATATGGCTTTTACTATGTTTAGGTATGGGCCTTGAATTCCTATTCTTTCAGGACTTTTATCATGAAGGGGTGTTGAATTTTGTCAAATGCTTTCTCAGCATCTAATGAAATGATCATGGTTTTTGTTCTTTCAGTTTGTTTTTATATAATGGATCACGTTGATGGTTTTCCGTATATTAAACCATCCTTGCATGCCTGGGATGAAGCCTACTTGATCATGGTGGATGATTGTTTTGATGTGCTCTTGGATTCGGTTTGCCAGAATTTTATTGAGTATTTTTGCGTCGATATTCATAAGGGATATTGGTCTGAAGTTCTCTTTCTTTGTTGGGTCTTTGTGTGGTTTAGGTATAAGAGTAATTGTGGCTTCATAGAAGGAATTCGGTAGTGCTCCATCTGTTTCAATTTTGTGGAATAGTTTGGATAATATTGGTAGGAGGTCTTCTATGAAGGTCTGATAGAATTCTGCACTAAACCCGTCTGGACCTGGGCTCTTTTTGGTTGGGAGACCTTTAATGACTTCTTCTATTTCCTTAGGAGTTATGGGGTTGTTTAACTGGTTTATCTGTTCCTGATTTAACTTCGGTACCTGGTATCTGTCTAGGAAATTGTCCATTTCCTGTTTTCTTCTATTTCTAACAATATCCAGAAAATATTATTTCTGGGACAGCCAGTTGTACTATTTATCTTTAATCCCTTCCTTCACTCCTGTGGTGAAAGGGTTGATAGACAGGAGAATCCTGGGAAGCTTGCAGACCAGTGAGCACAGAGTTTGTAGCAACAATCACCAACAGACCATAACTTAAACAATATGGAAATCGAAGAATAACAGGGTGTCTTCTGACATCCACAGTCACACCAGCACACCTATACTCACATAAACATTCACATGTACAAAGACTTTAAGAAAAACATGCTTTGAATTTGGGTCATTTCCAATGTGGATGCATATTGACAGCCATTCTACAATGCTAGGCAGTGGGCGCATGCTGGAAGGCCAGCTTTGCTATCAGGGTAAAAAGACTGACCACAGTACACAGTGTTGCTAAGGCAGGCTGATCAGCTGCTATAGGCGTTATATTCAGTCTCTAGTTACTCTAGATTAATTGGAACTTGACCCCCATTGTGTACCATGAGTCTCTGTAAAGCAAGGTCCACGCTTGCCTTTAAAGCTGTTCTTGTTCCTAAACTTCAGCACTATCATCATAGATGAAAACTGTAGCCGCTGTTCTTCCTGAAGCATCGTAATATCCCACTTACATATTATCCAGAAATATGCTATCTTGATTTCCTCACGTGTATTTTGTTAAAAGTTTGACTATTATGTACATCTGACCCAATTCTAATCCCTAATAATGAGAAAGAAACAGACACCAAATTTAAAATTCAAATTAATCTTTCATTCATTGGTAGACTAAAGGGTGGTTTTAATCCCCCAGGTCATTAGAAAAGTAATGAGGAAGGCTTTAGAAGTTAACCATGAGGAATATTAGCTGTTTATTTGAAAGAAAAACACTTGATGACAGACTTAATCACTTTTTTTAACTTTTATTTTTATTTCCTAACCCTGTGGATTTTTACTTAACATTATATTTAATAGCATAGTTAAGGGGGCAAGATAACAAGATTTTTATATCAGAATTTTAATTTGAAATAAACACATGTGGAAATGAAGATGAGGAAAATCAGAAAAGTAAAATTTAACTGTGCTTCTCCTGAAGGCAAATATGAGTTTGACTACTTTGTTATTGCAGCTTGCATAATAGAATCTATAAACACATGTAACAAAATATACAAAGGAGACAAAAATATACTACACAGGCAGATGGAGTCACTCAGCAGATACAGGCACATGCTGCTAAGCCTGAACACCTGAACTGGATCCTGGATACCCATATGGTAGAAAGGAGAAACAGTTTCAAGTTTTCCTGACTGCTGTATATATGTCCTGGCAGAGCACTGATGTATGCATGCACACATGCAAGCACGCACGCGCGCGCGCACACACACACACACACACACACACACACACGTGTGCAGACACACATACAAATGCAAATCCATATGAAAAACTAATCATTCTATCATTCATACAGTGACGATCATTTGACATATCAATAAAGTATAGTTTGGTGAAGATTTGGCATCCTGTAATACTGTCTTTCCATTACAGCTGTGTTTTTACATTATGACCTCTGACTTTGGACAAGACAGAAGAATCCCCTTCCAACCTTTCTTCTTTTTTAATAATTATTTTATTTATTTACATTCCGAATGTTGTTCCTCAGCCTGGTCCCAACCTCCATAAGTTCTGTACCCCCTCTTCTTTGCTTCTGAGAGGGTGCTGACAGTGCCTTCACTAAAATGTCTCCAAGTCACACCAACATATCTTGAATGCACAAATCTATATCTGAGAGCATTTGCTCAAGTTCTCCTGATGCTTGCCACACAGCAGATTCAATGTACCACTGACATTTTTATGAATGAAAACTACTGGACATTCTCTCTTCATGCTGTTTTCCTGGTGCTCAGTCTGCTAATGAATGGTGGTCTTGGTTCTGCAGTCAGTACTGCTGACCCATGGTCTCCATGGAAATCAGTTCTAGATGCTTTCTCACCTCTCCAGTCCTTTGCACATTTTTGCAGAATGCATCACACATTTGGATATCAAATGTGTGTGTGCTCTAATTCTGAGTCTATGTACTTTCCCATTGTATTTTCGTCCACTTTTTGTCTCCGTCAGCAATTTCCACTTAGGTCTCCACATATAACTCTAGACATGAAGATTATTCATACATTTTCCTAACTTTTAGTTTTCTGTTTGGATGCAAAGTAGCATGCAAACTTAATGAACTCAAAAACACAGGCACTGCATTAAATTAATTAATTAATAAATAATAATAAATAACCGTAATTTTTTAATATCCTACATATTTTATCTTCTTATATCTAAGTAACTGATAACACCATTTCTTTTGACAGATGCCCAATCTTCTGGGAGAAATTGTGAATTGTACCCTATTTCATTGCTAACACGGTGAATTACCCTTTTCCAAAAATGTTTGGAACCAGGAATATTTAAAATTTCAGGGTTTTCTTAAATTTTAGAATATTTACATATACATAATGAGGTAAATTGGAAAGAACTGACCATTTTAAGCATGAAATGCATTTGTGTTTTACATATACATATCTGAAAATGCATTCATAATTTTACTGTGTCTGCATTTCGAATGACCTATGATCTGTGAGTTGAGGTCTAGATTTTGTCAGGTTGTCAGTACTCAAATAATTTTGGCTTTGCAATACTTCAGATTTCTGAATTGGGTGTTAGGGATATTCATCTTGCATATCTTCTTATCTCCTTCAAAGAGTTGAGGCCTATACTTTTGTAGCTCATATAAAAATCCTATCCTTTCTTTGACTCTCACACTGCAGTTCAATTGTAAGCCACTAATATTTGTTATTTCCAGTATAATTCTTTCTACAACTCCTATATCTCCTCTCCCAAAGCCAAGAAAACACTGACAAATGTCACATTATTTAAATATTCAAAGATAGCTAATTATTTGTTTTTATATAACGAAGCCTGAAATTAAGGCTTTAAAAATTATATGCACTTACTCACTCAAGGACCTGACAATCTATTAGGCTCAGCTGGGATGACATGACTAGAGTACTCAGGAACCGTAAATCAGATAGAGGCAAGGCCAAAGTCACCATCAAGTCTATATGACTGAGTGTTTTTATCTTTGAGCTGTCATGGGACAAATATAGGACAGTGAAAAGCTGAGATTCATCAGCCATGTTTCTTCTCATTTAAGAGACACTCATATGAGCTCTTTCTAATATGGCATACCTAGGGTAATCAGGATAATTTTACGACCTTTGTAGAGTATGGAATCAAGACAGCATAGTAGGCCAGTATCGCCTCAAATCTCAGAACATTGGATGCTGAGATAGAAAGACAATGAACTTTGAGACTAGTCTTGATAGCCTAGAAAGTTCTAGATCACATACTTAAAAGAAACAACAGCAAAACCTAAACTGAACACACAATTCAACAAAAGAGAAAGGGGAGGTGAATAGTGGAAAATGGATATTTATTTTATGCCCCAGCATTGAAAATACCATATTCTATCAGCCAAAGAGCTCAGAAGAAGCCCAGTCAACTTCAAAGCAAATTGTAGAGCCACTTCTTAGTGGGAAACATACTGAAGAAAGTGTAGCAACTTTTCAAAATGTAGACAAATTATTTCTAACATCAATGTACAAAATAATGACACTAACAATCCACAATCCACAATGGAATCAGCAGATTTTTTGTCCCACAGTATGCTTTTGCTGATCAAGTTTGCATGGGTGAGAATACAGTCACATTCTTAGTTACATCTTATACAGGCTCACTTTTACGTTTTGCATAGTTTGTATTGTACCTGAAACGATTATAAAGAAAAAAGGGACTTCTGGCTCATTTCAGAGCCTACCGTCTCATAATGACTTTTTCTAGTTTTGAACCACTGGTGAAAGAGCAAATGCTGGCAGTAGTAGTGATTAGGCAATCCCCACCTCACAAGAAAGAAAGCATTGCAGCAGCACAACCTGCTTTTCACACACACCCATCGGGACATCTAGTCTGCCTTTACCACGGCACCACACCTCATAAAGACTCCACCGCCTGCACTAACGGCAATAAAAAAAAAAAAAAAAAAAAAAAAAAAAAGACCTCCAAGCTGCAGCACCCTCTGACACCAGAGTTAAGTAAACATAAGTGGAAAAATATGGCTGTCAAAGATACAATTACGTAAAATATGTCCCGTGGGTACACAACTTTGATGACCCTCAATCCTCCAGTATCCAGCATCTGTTTCCTCACAATATATTTTCTCTCAGAGTCCCTTTGCCAAGCCTTTTATTTCCAATTGACATGTCACCTTGCTTTTAACTTTACAGGGATGATTCCTACTTGGATGAATAACTGGCTTCCTCACCTCTTTCGGGTATTTTTCAAGTTTCCCTTTTAAATAAGTCTTCACTGAAGTGTTCAATTAAACTTCACATCCATTATATTTCTCCTAAGCTTTCATCCACCCTTGCCAAGTTATTTTCTCCTATATTATTTATAACATTCTCTCGTGGTATAAAATTAATTTATTTTATTTTTGGCAGGTTTCACCAATCCAACCAAATTGGTGTGGATTGTTGGCTCTTGTGACCACTGATATATTCTAGAAACTACAACAGAAGAGATACTGGTAAATGTACAAAGGTGTGGTCATAAGATCCCGTAGAAGAGTACAGGATAAATCTAAAATGAAAAATTATAGGTGATGTCATAATGAAATGTATTAGTTGTTTGGGATTATACAAATTGTATATAGAAGTGAATTAAATTCTAAGAAAGAAGATATTGATGTTCATATTGATCCTCTTTTCTTCAGGATGAATTATGTTTTGAAGATTCTGATGCTAACATTAGTTTGAGCTCATTCAATATTGTCAGAGCAGGAAGAAAATCATTTGAGACCTCAGATATTAATATTCTATTCCCTAATGTCTGTCTCTTTGAAGTCATCCATCACCTTGGGAATAAATTCACAAAGCAGAAGCACAGGATGAAGGCTGGATGCACTGGAATGCAGTCACATTCGTTTATTTTCTTACTATGATCGTGTGTGCTGTGTGCATCAGTTTGCATTCTTCTTATTATAAACTGAAAAGTTTCAATGCATAAGACTGCTCTTTGTCATCTTTAGGTAAATTAATGGAACAAGAGTGCAGAAAATGTTGATTTTTGTGTTTCTAGTTTCCACTATTATAGAGTCAGTGCGAAGCTGACTCTACCAGAGGAAGAGTCTGCAGTGCTTTGCCATCTCATTTGTTTTTCTCATTAAGGAAATAAAGACCAAATTCTATCGTGAAATCGTGGAGTAGTTAAATGCTACACTACATGAAAAATGTATAGTAGTTAAAATGTTATCTGTTTATATTGTTCACTAACTAATGGTAAAAATGAAAGTGCATTTATGATTACAAAACATTAAAATAAAACAAAAAGCTTAAAACAATTTTCCACATTTCAACAACAATGGTCATAGTAGAGATTTCCAATCTACTGAAAATGTCATTAAAAAGATAAAATCAGAGGGTATCAGGTGAGGTGGGGAAAATGGGAGGGAGAGAATACAGTGAAAATCAACTGTAATGGGAGGGAATCAGGGGCTGTGTGGAAATCTAGTGCAGTTGAAACTCCCAGGATTCTATAAGGGTGGCTTTATCAAGGACTCCTAGTAATTGAGATTATAGAACTTGAACCAGCCATCTTCTGTAACTAGGCAACTTCCAGTTGTGGCATTGGATAACAATATCAAATTTTCAGCCTATAATCTATTGTGCTTGAAAGATGTGTTAATACAACAGAAGCAGAGAAATTGTGAGAGTATCCAATCAATGATTGGTTTAGTTCAAGGCACAAGCCAGAAAAGGGACCCCATGCCCAACACTGCCTGATGACCAGGAGTCAGGAACTGGATGAACCTAGGATAGAAATGCAAAACAAAACAAAAACATAAAATAATACTTAATAATATGCTGCTATACTTGTAGATTGGTGTTTAATCCAAACATCATCAGAGGGACCTCTTCCCGAAGCTGCTGGGAGCATATTCAGAGATTCACAGCCAAACAATATATAGAAAGAGAGAGAGAGAGAGAGAGAGAGAGAGAGAGAGAGAGAGAGAGAGAGAGAGAGAGAGAGAGATTTCCAAAATTGTGATATCCATTAGGGTCATCTCCTTGGAACTCAGGAAACTTTCAGAAGAGGAGGAGAAGAAAGTGAAAACATAGGCATAAAGAAAACCAGAAGAACGGAACCACAAACTTAACTAAGCAGGGCCCAGAGGAGCTCAAAGCAAATGAAATAGCAATCATGGGGTCTGCTTGGGTCTGTGCTAGGTCCTTTGAAAATAAGCTATGTTCATCAGCTTGGTGTTTTGTGAAACTCCTAATACGTGAAATGGGGGCAAATCTGACTTTTCCTTGCTCTTGGGACACCTCCTCCTGCTGGGTTGCCTTGCCCAGCCCTGATCAGTGGGTTTGCCCTAGTGTTATTGTATCTTGTTATGCTATGTTTACTTGATATCCCTGGGAGCCCTGCTCTTTTCTGAGGGGAAATGGAGAAAGAGTAGATCTAAGTGAGATGGGAGGGGGTACTGGAGGAGTGTGGAGAGAGGAGAAACTGTAGTCAGGATGGAGGATTGGATGAGAGAACTAAAAGAAACAATTCTTTTAGTATCTGGCAAGTATCTGTTAAGATTGTCCTGCAAAGAAGCGCCAAGAGACTGTAAATGGGGTAAAGCAGTGAACAGTCAAATATATTTGCCTTCCGGGATTGGATACCACTGCACATTTAGGCAAGAAAATCTTCTCCAGATGCCAGAATATAAAGAAAGTAGCACAGAAGGCAATCCAAAAGATTTTAATTAAGTAAATTTATATATTGATTACCAAGTATAGTCAAATATTATGGAAATCACTGAATATACATCAATGTATAAAGTAAGTTTCTGTTCTAGTCAAGTTCAGCAACTTGTCGCTAATTTTAGTAGAAGAAGGACATCTGTTGGTGTATGCAAGGATCTGGTGGGGGTCTGTAATTAATAGCGTCAGAGGTTGGCTCTCTCCTATGTGATGGGTCTCAAATTTGGCCAGTGATTGGTTGGCCATCCATTCAATTTCTACTCCACCTTTATCCCCACATATCTTGTAGGCAGGACAAATTTTGGATGGAAGCTTTTGTGGGTGTGTTGGTGTCCTCTTTGATGGGCTTTTCTGATTTCAAATATGTCAATCATACAGCTAGAAAATGTTTAGCTTGAGACTCAAGCATGCAAGTAACATAAAGAGTAGGGCGTATCCTCTTGGGATTTACTCTAATTCAGAAATAAGTTTCCAAAGACCTAGGTTAATTTTTTCAATTTCCATCACTGATAAAAAATAAAGCAAATGAGTTTGAACTGAAACTATGAAAACTAAAGGGTTAAAATTACTTTCAAGTGTTTTAACACTCTTATCTTCATAACACAATTAAGTAGAAATTACAAAGAATCTCACTCAGAAAGGCTTGTTGAGACATACAATTGAAGACATTTTCTAGTTTCTTTTACATATTATTATAGAGTTGTCTTCATAAGACTAGCTTCTTCAGCATGAATTCCTATAAGTGCAGAGAATAATACAGGATTTTTTTTAGAGAACAAGGTTAATGCATTTGAATGTTTCTATCACAATGTCAGTGATAAATCTTAAATATTTGTACCTTTCCATGTGCTATATAGGGAACTACTCTTAAAAAAATACAAGGCTTGATGAGGTATCCTCTTTTAGAATCTACCTCTCCCTTTTTCTCTAAAAACTTGATAGATCCATGTGCCATATGACCTTACATGATCAATTTGAAATGGAACTATTTGTTAGAATTGTTATTCATAAGTTCTTATTCCTCACAGAAGCAGCATAATTTATCATTTACATAATTGCTGCTAAGTACTAAGTTAGACTGATCAGTGGTGCCCTGTATACATTTTAAGGAAGGGGGAAGGTATGTGATAGCTCTTTTAAAACCTGAACATAGGGTCAGTTCCTCTATATTTTACTAGAGAAGAAGTTCCATAGCAATCCCTAGTTTAAAAAGAGAAAAATAAACTTCAGCCAGTAATAAAGAGGGAGAACAATGGTGTTTCACTAAAAGCAAGTGGTGGCTTGCCTCTGTAAACTTAGTACTCTAGAGGAAAAGGCATGGTACTTATAAAGTCGAGACTATCTAAGGCTATGCAGAGAGTTCCAGCCAGCCTGCATTAGAGAATGAGTTTCTACCTCACAAACCTATAACTAACTGAATCATTAATATTTAAAAATAAAATTGCAACTGTCATTCATTTGCCACAAACAATTCCTGTTTCCTCACTGGTGAGATTTTCCTGGTTGGGAGTACTTTTTGACACCACAGACAAAGGAAGAAAAGGACACAACTCAGCGTGAAGTGGTGATAATTACATTTTCATTTGTGTTTCTGGCCTTCATTACCATACATATAAGAAACAATCTATCAAAAAATCAAACCATCCCTATAATTGTTTTCTGAGGTGAAAATCAATGTGTTTACTTTTAGCTTCAAAATCCTCACTTTAAAAAGTCTTATAGACAATTAAACACCTATTTATGGAGAAAGCTTTGTATATAAAAGACTACAATAAACATCTATGAGTCAATATTAAGACATGAAACAGAAATGGGCCTGTGATTGGCCTCTGATGACACAAAGCAGAAGCATGTCCTCTATGTTCAAGGAAGAAAAGAACTTTAGCAAACATTTATTTCAAGAATTATCAAAGAATGGGGTAATAGCAAAGGTCTGTGTGCTTAAAAAAATCAATACCTCCTCCAGCATCTTCCCAAAGAGGAGGAACAGACAATAATGCATGTAGGTTGACATATTCTCAGATTAATTATACAAGCATATACTGTGTTCTCAAATGGCTCCAGTGATTGCCTTGACTGAGGCAGCAGAGAATTAAAAATGGACAGACATAAGGACACATGAACACAGAAAAGTTTGGGAGGGGCAAACCCTCAGATTAAGAAGCCATGATATCCTGGAAGCTCAGTATAGTTAAACTATACAGTTGAACTGGGAGATAAGGCTATTGCATATAGTTAAATAAGGATTTGAATTACTGCATCCAGATAAACAGTGAGGCAGAATTACTACTTATAGCAGAACAAGGAGGCTGGTTTAGCTAATGCCAATAGGAGCAGTCCCTGTAGGCTTTAGGCAAGCAGTCTTTAGACCACAAACATGAGAGGGTAAGGGAAGGTAATAAGGTAGACATAGTTTGCAAGCCCTATCAGCATCTGCATATGAAGCAGAGAAAAGCTTTGTCAAGCTCTGAGCCACACATAGGGAAGGCTTTGGCATTTTCCCTAGCCAGGGTCATTGGACTCCATGGCATGGCTGTAACAGATGTGAGTACATGAATCATTCGTCATAGACAATATGTATTCAGTCAGACTGAACTTGATCCCTAAAACCATCTGTCTTAAAACAAAAACAATGAAAAACAGTTATGAGTATTGCTTCTTCAAGTTAAAAGTGTTAATAGATATATTGTAATGGTCTGGAAAATTCAGTTGGTTTTTGTTTCTGAATGTTATGGTTAGGATAATACCTTTAATAGAATCATAGAAAACAATGCTCAGGGATGACAACTGAGTTAACGCAAAAGCCCTCTATCTAGAATAGAAGGTGATTTTCCTTCTTGTCTAAAGAAAATGATGTTTATAGAATTTAAGGCACCACTACAGTCAAGGAAAATATTTTGAAATAAACATCAGAATAACAGGTTGGCCAGAAGTTAAAACAAACCACCAAATGGTTCAATGTTGTGTGTACTTCTATAGAGACCAAATTTGAATAGAGTATAGAGGAAAGGCAAGGCCAGTCTACAATCTACTAGCTCTGAGTAGGAACATGGCAAGCTGAATGTAACTGCTAGAGATTGAAAGTCCTTGTGGGCCTTTGTGAAGAGAATAAACAAAACTACAACAACAAAATAAACAACAAAAACAATAGCCAGGGTAAAGATCACAAAAACAATAGTGAAAGTGATCCTACTTGAGTTGCACAAAGGAACACAGTGTGCATAGCTTATTTCACACTGCAATGAATGTTAGAAGCTCATGACTAGAGTGCTGGCATGATGGGGATTGGTGGAAGACATTTATGGTTTCCCTCATATGATATGGAAACAGGAGGCCAACTGTCTTCTAGTTTTCATTTAAGAACATTAATCCCAATAATGAGGGCTCAGTCTCATAACCTAATTACTTCTCACTGGCTTTGTAATCAAATATCATTTGGGAATTAGGAAGTATTAGGATCCAGCATAATAACTGGAAAGGAGATACATTATTTCACAACAAAAGCTAACTCACATTAGACAGAATATAATTTTCTCTTCTCTTCTTCACCATTACCAATACTCTGAAACTAATGCTTTATTTACTCAGAAGCATAACTTATTCTTTCTAAAAATATGGAAAGAATAAGTTATATAAATTAAATACAAGTTAATATTAAATATAATAATTTAATAATTATAATATAAATATATATAATTAAATATATATAATTTAATAATTTAATATTAAATAATTAAATAATGTGATGATTTAATATAAATTAAATAAAAATAGCCATGCATATGTAAAGATGTGCTTATGTTTATTATGTTTACATGTTTAAATAACAGCACAGCAACTATGGATTTCTATATATTAAATTTCAGTAAATTTTACAGAATGTATTCCAGAAATTGGCAACTGAGTTTCCTTAACTGAAATCCCTTCCTCCTGTGATGACGCTAGTTTTCATCAATTTTGTGTTGAACTATCCAGCACAACTGACCCCTTAATAACTTAACACACAAACACATCACACAGATTTTTCTTTGTTGGTCATCATGAAGTTCACATAAAGATGTTAAAGTGTAAAGTCTACCAAGTGTAGGCTCCTGTAAACTTAGAAGGAAATTGAGTAGTTTCTTCAGGAGGGATAAAAAAATGGGTACAGTCACAATCTGAACAAAACAAAACAAATATCAACAGTATGTAAATAACCCAATTTCCAGTATCTGTGAGTTACAATTTTCTGGGCTCCTTTAAGGAACGAGCTTAGGTCACTTCTCTGCCTCTGCCCTCTGTAGCACGCACACCTTGTCTTCTAGCTTCTGGCTGGCTCCATTCCACCACTGCTGTTATTCTTGATGGTCATCCCACGGGACTGACATCTCAGTAATGCTGGGGCCTCTCTGCTGCAACTGCAATGAACTTTGACCAACAGCCAATCTTAGACTCTGTACATGGTGCCAAGCCACAACCTCTCTTCATGCATCTCTCAGTTTTAGGCTTCCAACTGCTACTGAGAGTGCAGTTTCACCAATGACTGTGGCTTCAGTTGCATTCCATGATTCCTCCATGCCTCCAAAACCTGTATCATCTGGGTAACTCTTACACTATCCAAGACAGGAGGCTTTAGACACCTGTGGAAAACAACTTGTGAGAGCTGACTCTGAGTAACCACTTCCCAGAAGACTTTGCCTCAATGATGTTGGCTTCTTTACATCCTTACTGGAGTTCCTCCTCTCTCTACTCCTCCCAGTATCTTCCTACCTTCTCACTACTCCAAATTCACTCCTCCTCCAATTACCTTCAGAAAAGAGCAGGCTTCCCAGGGATGTCAACCGAAAATGCCATAAAAAGGTCCAAGCCTAGGCATATCAAGACTGGAAATGGCAACCCAGTAGGAGGAAAAGGATTCCAAGAACAGGCAAAAGAGTCATAGGCTCCCCAATTCCCAGTACGAGGAGTCTCATAAAAACACCAAGCTAATAACCATAATATATTATAACAGGGCCTATCACAACCCATCCGTATCCATTGTTACTGCTCCAGTTTTTGTGAGCCCCAAGAAGCCTACTTTGCCGATTCTGTTGACCAGGCTTTTGTGGTGTCACTTCTTTGGGGTTCTCTTACCTCTGAGGGGAGGGACTGAATGGAGATATCGAATGTGGACTCCTGCTTTCTGACTAATGTTTGGCTGTGGATCTCTGCATCTGTTCCCATTAACTGCTAGAGGAAGCCTCTCTGATAGCATTTGGGCTAGGCTCAGATCTCTGAGTATTGGATGCTGGCTTCTTGATTATTGCTAATTTCTCAGCTCCAGCTGACCATCATCAATTGTCCGGTAGCAAAGGTTTTATTCAGTGGTTCTGTTCTTATTAATGCTGATTCCTCAAGCCCGGCTAACCAGAACCACAGAATCACAACTCAAATTAGTAAACAACCTTTTACAAAAGTGATTCTCTAACTTCTCCTGGAACTTGAAAAGCCAGGTCTCCATCATCTCTATTGCTCTCAACATTTATATCTCCCAAATTCCTCCAGAAAAGCCACTAAGGCTTTGAACATTCAGTGGCTTTTAAGCTCAGAGTTTCAAAGCTCTTCATAATCCTCCCCAAAACAACACAGCCAGGACTGCCATAACAGTACTTTCCTATCTTGATACGAAATTCTGTCTGACAAGCTGCTCTGTTGCTATAATGAGACACTGTAAACAAGGCAACCCTTTTAAAAAGCAGTATTTAGTTGGGAGCCCACTTGCATTCTCAGAGGTATATATATAGTCAGAAGTTTAGTCTCTGAGGTTTAGGGAGCATGACATCATACTTGGCACTAGAAAAGTGGCTAAGGGCTTTAGATCTGGATCCATAGGCAGGCAGGCAGGTAGGCAAGCCGAAATTTCTGTCCTAATTAGGGTTTCTGTTGCTGTGATGAAAGACCATGGCCACAACAAGTTGGGGAGGAGAGGGTTTATTTGGCTTTTATTTCCACATCACAGTCCACCACCTAAGGAAGTCAGGGCAGGAACTAAACCAGGGAAGGAACCTGGAGGCAGCAGCTAATACAGAGGCCATGGAGGAGTGCTTCCTATTGCCTTGCTCTCCGTGCCATGTTCAGCTTACTTTCTTATAGAACCCAGGGCCACCCCATTAGGAGTGGCCTCAGTCACTATGGGCTCAGCCATCTCACATCAATCACTAATTAAAAAAATATGGACTATGAAATTAGCAAGTCTTCGTTATTTTAAAAACAATATTGGAGTAATCACTAGACAATGGTAGTTACTTGTAACTACAGTAGGACAGCCTCTGATCTAGATTCTCTAGTAACACTAAATGATTTCATGGGTTCTTTTTGAATAATGTCAAACCAAGTATAGATGTAGTTACACATAAAAGTGATCCATTATAGCAACATTATTTAAAAACTTCTTACTACATAGATTTTTTTCTCATCAACTTCTTAACACTCTCTCTCTCTCTCTCTCTCTCTCTCTCTCTCTCTCTCTCTGTGTGTGTGTGTGTGTGTGTTTGTGCCTGTGTGTGTGTGTCATAAATCAACAAATACTAGAGTATACATGGTAAAAGTTTGTTACTGACAGAAATATATAATCTAAAAGTTTGGAAGCCACTAAACCAAGCTAAACATTCTAAGCATAGGAATAATCTAAATTATGTGCATATATATATATAGTTACATAGGTATATGATGAAACATGATCATATCTACTGCCAATTTGACCATACTAATTCTTCCTCAGTCCCCTATCATGCCCCCTCCAACATCATGGATTTTTCTGTAATCAAATGTATTCACTTAGTGATGCCCATATGTGCATGTGTATGGGCCATCCACTGTAGCATAGGAAAACTATCCCTGGCCATATGCTCAATAAAGAATGAGTCTCGCCTCCTGGTAACTACCCACGGATAGTAGCAAACTCAGTATGAAGTGGGGCCTAGAGATCATCTACCCCATCTGTGCAAAGATTTTGTCTGCCTTGATCTTGTGCAGGTTTTGTATACCTCAGTAATCTGTCTGTTGGTAGAAAAAAGTGAGTTTAAATAAATCTTTTATCATCCCCTTCTTTAAAAGATTTGTTAATGTTCATATAGTGTCTCTATCTCTTATCTGCCTGCTTATGTCTTCATGCCTCTGTCTTCTGTAGATACTCTGTCTCTCTGTCTCTGTCTCTGTCTCTGTCTCTGTCTCTGTCTCTCTGTCTCTCTGTCTCTCTGTCTCTCTGTCTCTCTGTCTCTCTCTCTCTCTCTCTCTCTGTGTGTGTGTGTGTGTGTGTGTGTGTGCTTACATAAATGCAGATTTTTCAATGCCAGAAAGTGATGAACTCCCTTGATGCTGGAATTACAAACAGATATGAACAACCTGACTTGGGTACTTGGAACCAAAGTTTTTGACAAGACAAATATGTGTTCTTATCACTGAGCTATCCGTGAACCCCCTTCCATCTTTCATTCATTTGCATTAAAATTCTATTCAGACACAAATAAGAAGACCTGACCTTAACATCTGAAATAAAGTACAACCAGACAATTTTAGGCAGGAAATCCTAACCAACTTAATCTTCAACACATCTAAAAGAAAGCATCTTGTGTTTTGCCTACTTTCAGTTGTTCACTTTTATTTGTTTACCACTGGTGTGCAGCACTCAGAGAATAAGGAATTTCCAAAGCAATGCTGTCCTCTTGCTCTGTGTTGATTAGCCTATTCCTCCATTCACTAAGGAAGTGGTTCTGGATTTTCCCTTCATAAATCCTCCCACATCATTCTCTGGTCCATTCTCATTCATTGTGCATCTTCCTCCTCTTCCTTCATCAACCGTGCAAATTTCACCCTTTCTGAACAGACCAATTCTTTCTGGTGGTAAAAACCTTCTCTTATTCCTACTTGAGCTTTTTTCACAGAATCAACCAGAGAGCAGTACTAGGTAAGGGCTCTATAAATATTTGCAGGTTTGCGCTGTGGTTGACCTGCCATAAAGAACAATGGTTTCCTAAGGAAATTCACTGCTCCCAGTGCATGAGGCAAGAGCTAGGTTTTAGCAACTGTGTACCTAAAACTAAAGAGCAAACAACTTCATTGTAAGATGAACGATAAAACTGAAAGGCGTTTTTATTGAGATCTTATCTGTTCAGCTAAGCTAGGTCTTGGTTTAACTGGGCCCCAGAATCCAAATATAGCTTTAGGGTTTTAACGCTGCTTGGATTCAGAGCACATTGATGGCCAGGCTGCAATACATTCTGTTTTTACTGAAACAGACTCATTCTTTAGAGATGGCTAATGCATAGTATCAGTCCCCTACAAGATTAGAACATAAGTCCAGTATATTTAATGTTTCTCTTTGAATATTAACATTAGCAAATGACTATTTTTTTTCAATTTACCGCAAACGAAGGAAGATATTCTAGCAAGTATTACAAATATCCTTAAATGTCCATTGCTCTATTACTAACCATGTTCATTGTTTTAGAAAAAGGAAACAAATTTATTGTAAAAATGAGTATGTATTATACACACACACACACACACACATATATATATATATATATATAATTTCTACTGTTTTAAATTGTATGTCTCTAAGTACATGTGTGTATATACACATGAGTTCAGGAACCTCTGGAGACCCTAGGGATTAGATGCTAAAAGGTGGTGGTGAGTTACTTGACACTGATGCTAATAAGTAAAATGGGGGGTCCTCCGTAAGAGTAATACATACCTGTAACCACTAAGCAACCTTTCCGGTCACAAAGGCTATATTTTGTTTGTTTATCTGTTTCTTGATCTGTTTGTTGTCTTAAGCATCTGAATATATAAATGAGACTGGACTCGACCGCATAGAAATCTGCCTCCCAAATGCTGCTATGAAAGGGGTACACTATTTTGTCTATATGTATTACTGTATGTATTTTGTCTCTATCTAATACTATATGTATTCTTCTTCTTCTTTTATTTAAACATAACCTCTCAGAACTTAGAATCACATGGTAAATATATATTATTTGTAACATTGACTTCCAAACCAAAGTAACAAGTAGTATTAACATTCAATTCATGAAAGCTAACAAAAGAACGAAAAACAAAAGAAAAATGAGCCTTGAAAATGCTGCTGGAAATGGTGAGTAAAACCTTCCTTTAAATTTAAGTTGGTTGTGTAACACCTGCCAGTGAATTTTGTGCAGGAAATGGTCGAAGTCATGTCAGGTACACATAGTGCATCACACTGAGAGATGTACACCAAGGGAAATGAAGACACTATTTGGTTATTGAAAAGGGTCAAATTTGTTTCTTGCATATTTGAAAGTCTTTCCAGCACTCAGCTGTTAATGAAATGCAGAACAGTGCAATTCTTCATGTTAAATAACATCTGGGATTGTTCCTTAATCGAGTAAATTGGGTTAAAATATTGCATTTTTATTGCTAGCTTAATAGCTTAAAGAGGTATTAAACATTTAATTATTAACCTTGACATGAAAGAATTGAAGAGATTTCTTGGATGATTTAAGGATTTAAAAGTTCTCTCTTCTGAGTGAAATTCATATACCTGATAAAGTAGATCTAACTAGTAATCTTGAAAAAAAGCATTTGACTTTAATTGAAATAAAGTAATAATACTGCATAAGTTGCTTGAAGACATCATTCAGAAGAATGAAAATCTTACAGGAAAGGCAACTGCTGACAGATGTTAAAAATGCCCTGAAACTGTCACTACTAAAGAATAAATAGGTCAAACTTGTAATTCCTTTATTAAAGTTTTAAATTTTATTTATATACTTGGAAGTGTGTCCCATCATGCATATGGACATCAGAGAACAACTTCTGGGAGTGGATTTTCTCCTTCAGGTTTTGTGAAGGCCCTGTTTTGACTGACTTATTTCTTTAACTCCCTAGTAATTATTTAAAAAAAAATAAATGAAACAGAGACTCAAGAGAAGGTCATTCAGAGACTACCCTACCTAGGGACTCATCCTATCTGCACACACAAAACACTGAAACTATTGCTGATGCCAAGAAGTGCTTGCTGACAGGATCCTAGTGTGACTGCTCCCTGAGAGGATCTGCCAGCACCTGGCAAATACAGATGCAAATACTCACAGCCAATCATCAAATTAGACCAGGAACCCCAAAAGAAGAGCTAGGGGAAGTACTGAAGGAACTGAGGGAGATTACAACCCCATAGGAAAGAAAGTATCAACTAACCAGAGCACACAGAACCCCAGGGACTTAACCACCAACCCAAGAATATTAACGGAGTGATCCATGGCTCCAGATATATGTGTAGCAGAGGTTGGTCTTATCTGGCATCAGTGGGAGTTGGTCCTGTGGAGGCTTGATGCCACAGTTTAGGGGGATGCGAGTGCAATGAGGCAGAAATGAGTGAGTGGGTGGAGGAGTACCCTCATAGAGGAAAAGGGGGAGGGAGAGAAGAGGAATGGGATGGGGGAGGGTTGTTGAAAGGAAACCGGGAAGGGGGATATCATTTGAAATGTGAACGATTACAATGGCTAATCAAAAAATTTTTATATTTATCATGTGAAAATACTGTTCTAGATAATGGATGCCACCTCTTTTGTTTTAAAAGTTTATGGCATGATAGATTTTGATCTTCCAATATGCTTACAATGTGAAGTAGGAAAGAGATACATTTCATCAGTCTCATTGAGGTATTGCAAGGATGCTTCCACACTTACATAATGAAAGGACTATTTATAAGACGCTACCCAGAAAACCCTCTTTAGGAAAGTGACAGCTTTCCTCAGATCTGAATAACTAGAGACAGTCACGCACTGAGCTGGAGATACTGTATGCCAAGCAGGGAAAGCAGGTAGCATAAAGTCTAAAAGCCCCAGTCAGCCTGGATTGTTGGCAGAACAGAAAGCAGTCATGACTACAACAAACAACGAAATGATATTAAAGTAGGCTGGAGAGGAAGCCAAAGACCTTCATGTAGAACATTGTAATATAGGATGTGGGATTTGCCTGAGATATCCTTGGAAGGTTTATGAATCATATTAATTCCCTTGATTAACACTTACTGCATTTAGTCTGTGCTGTCCCCAGTGCAGTAACAAGCCATTACTGAAGAAAGACAGCCGTAAGCTCACTGAGCCTAAGAATAATATGAGAAAACTCCCGGGAACTGGACTGAATAAAAGCTCAGAGTTGATGAGCATGTCAACATGCTATTACTAATCATGACATCCAACAAACAATAATTTGCTTCATTCACATAACACTTTTCCTCCTCTTGTTCTGTATGGCCAATTACACTGTCAGGTTGTCACTACAGTACTCTTTAGAAAATGATTCTATCATATAAAATCAACATAATCTAAAATGACTTCTGGAGATCTTGACCTAAGCACTTATATATAAAACAAATGGTTTTTAAATTGTGGTTATAATAGCACATAAAAGCAAGGAGTAGTTGCAACACACATAATATCTGGCAAATAAAATGTTATGGACTCCAAGGGAACTGTAGATATTTCTAACTCCATTCAAAACTGTCCTGGAACTCTAGATAGAATTTCCCTGGGCTACAGAAAAGCACAGATGGTATTAATGTTTATTAGATCCACAAAGGTTACTTTTAAAAATATATCTGAGAAGCACTAACATTCTGCCTCAGAATGGTCAAAATACAGAGGTTGGAACCCACAATGTCAACAAAGTAAAAAGTCACTGTGGTGGTAGAAAATAAGAATGTTTCCAATAACAAAGTAGCATCTTAATAAAAAATGTCATCCCAATAATGCTACGTTTCCTAAGTTACAAAATAAGTTGCAGGGTTTATGAATTACGTGAAGCAATATTACCTCCACTGGAGTGGACCTAGGATAACAGGAATGTGATAGAATCCCCTCAGTCTAGTAGAGGAAAGCTCAGCACACAGAGACAATCACAAAGGTACAGTGCACCGTGGTCATTCTCAAATAGAGATAGAAAAGAATTCCACAGGTCCAAGGACACCTTGACTGTGTTTGGCTGTGGAGAATCCCTTAAAAGGAAGACAAGTTGGATCCTATGGATTGGAAGATAAATGGAAATGGGACATCCAGAGAGGAAAGAAGAGGCTCGATATTGTGGTGCATGTCTATAATCCTAAGAGTTTGTTATAGAAGGCAGAATTCTGAGTTCAAGAGCAGTCTGATCAATAGATCAAGACCATGATGCAATAGCTGGAGCACAGAAATGGAAGAGGAGAAAGAAAACAGAGATCCCATGCTTATCTGCAAGGGACTTAGAATGACTGAGATATCAACCACTTACACAAATAAGAAGAATTAATATCTAAGAAAATAAATTTATTCTGGACTTGTATTCTATGCACTGATAAAACTTTGTATGTTGTCCATGCTTGGCCTTGAGGAATCATTATAATCCTCTTAAAACATAAGTATTTCATTTTGAAGTAGCTTAAAAGATAAAATGGGAAAAGGTTCTTCCTATTCCTATCCTCACACACTCCCAGGCCACTGCAAGATCTTTTCTTTTTCCCCTTCCTAGGGAGGTCCATGCTTCCCTCATTTGAGTCCTCCTTGTTAGATAGCCTCTCTGGGTCTGTACAATGCAAGATAACTATCCCATACTTAAAAGTCTATGTCTATTTATTGGTGAATGCATACAATGTTTATCTCTCTGGATCTGGGTTACTTCACTTAGGAACATCTTTTCTAGTCCTATCCATTTGCCTGTGAATTTCGTGATGTCATCGTTTTTAACAGCTGTGTAGTACCCCTTTGTATAAATGCACCATGTTTCTTTATCCTTACCACTCTTGAATGAGCATCTAGTTTTCTTTTTTCCAGTTTCTGGTTATGATGAACAAAGTTGCAATGAACATAGCTGAGCAAGTGTCCTGGTGGTAGGATAGAGCTTCTTTTGTGTAAGTGTTCAAGAGTGATATAGCTGAGTCTTGAGTTTGATCAGATCCCCATTTTCTGAGAAACTGCCAAATTGATTTCCACTGCCTGGATGGCCAGGAACCAGAGGCTGGATATCCCAGAAATGCAAATAAAACCAAAAACTACTGGCAAAAAATCAATGAAATAATTCTTTATGATATTGTGCTATACTCATAGATTGATGCCTAGCCAAATTGTCATCAGATGGATGTCATCCAGTAACTAATGGGAACAGATGCAGAAATACTCAGCCAAACACCAGATAAAGAAAGGTAACCTCACAGAACAGGAGGGAGAATTGGAAGAGTCAGAGGGATAGAGGGCACCATGAGAACTCGGTGCACAGAATCAGCAAAGCAAGGTTCATAGGATCTATTGAAGCAACAAACATGAACCCTACATGACTCTGAGCTAGGGTTTTGCATGTGTTATGGTTGTGTAGCTTGGTGTTCTTGAAGGACTCCAAGAAGTGGAAGAGAAGACTGTTTCTGACACTTTTGCCTATGTTTGGGATTCTTTTTCCGCTGATGGAATGCCTAATCCAAACTTGATATGAGAATTTGGTCCTAGTCTTGTATTTTATTAAGTTATGTTCAATGGATATCATAGGGAGGCATTCTTTCCTTCCTTCCTTCCTTCCTTCCTTCCTTCCTTCCTTCCTTCCTTCCTTCCTTTCTTCTTCTTCTTCCTCTTCTTCCTCTTCTTCCTCTTCTTCCTCTTCTTCCTCTTCTTCTTTCTTCTTCTTCTTCTTCTTCTTCTTCTTCTTCTTCTTCTTCTTCTTCTTCTTCTTCTTCTTCTTCTTCTTCGGAAATAGAAGGGAAGTAGATCTGAGGAAAGGGAAGGTGGTAGAGACAGATACCTAGAGGAGTGGAGAGAGGGGAGACTGCAGTTGATATGTGATGTATGAGAAAAACAAAAGCAAGAAGAAAGGACGGAAAAGAAAAGAAAAGAATGGGGCTGGAGAGATGGCTCAGCGGTTAAGAACACTGCCTGCTCTTCCAGAGGTCCTCAGTTCAATTCCCAGCAACCACATATTGGCTCACAAACATCTGTAGTGGGATCTGATGCCCTCTTCTGGTGTCTGAAGTCAGCTACTGTGTACTCCCATACAAGGAAAAAATAAATTAAAAAAAAAGTTAAAAAAGAAAAGAATGGACTTAAACACAGTCATGTCAAAATAGAAAATAGACATTACAGCATAGACAACAGTGTTCTCCCAGCCACTGTTCAGCAACCATACATCTATTCTTATCACTACAGATTTGTCATACTGAGACTGTCACAGAGTGCAATCATATGTTACAAACAGTTGGTAGATTAAGGGTAAGTTATGGTCTACATAAAACTTTGGCTTCTTCTATTGTATATACTGACAATTTCTTTCCCTTGACTTCTACATAGTATTCTACTGTAATGATGGTTTGCTTTTCACTAAAAGATGGTGCTGTGTTTCTGCTTTAGAGCTATTACAAATAGAGCTTCAAAGATATTTGTCCATGTTTTTCATGAAACCAAAAGGCTTGGTCTTCTGAGATAAATACTCAGAAATTTTATTTTTATATCATTCAATAACCACATGGTTAAATTTCTAAAATTGTTTTCCATAACATATTCCTCATTTATATTCTATTCACCAAAGTAGGAGTGATGTGATTGTTCCACACCCTTGCCATTAGTTGATATTGTCAAAGTATTCTCATTTTCTCTCCATAGTAACTGGATGCTGCATCATCAGCACCCTACTCTTACTTTAATTTCATTTCTGAAATGGTTAATGATCCTGCACTGAAAATCTTTTAGTCTGTGATTATGGTGTCATGATACAATGGTCAGGTACTCAGGGACTTATACAGAAGTTAAATTGAAATGCCTAGAGATACAAGGCTAAGATAAAATTGACTTGATGGGAAACTGAAATGTTAGATATCTTCAAAGTCTTAAATAAAGATTATTGAAAATGTAACACCAGCAAAAGGTAAAGAAAGACAGATTCGATAAGTATTTGAAAGTATGTTCAAATGTATTGGGATAGTGAATTACATCAGTAATCAAAAGGAAGAATCAGTGAGCAGTATATGAGTAACTCAAATTAAAATACATGCAGTAGAGATCTTGGACAGTAAAGGATATTGAAAATATGTAAGGAACAATGAGGTCCTGGTGTCTAACTCAGGCTAATTATTTGGAGAGAATAGCACTCAAAATAGGCACCTGATTCATAAAGAACACAGATCTAGTGGATGAAATGGACCAATTCACTTGTAAGTATTTTGTCTTTTTTCAGAATTTGCTGGAACTGACATTTGACTTTTAAAGTAATTTACATTAGAAGTAAGAAATACATATTTAGCTATGTATATAGATATAAGATAGAGATACATATATAAATATGTAAATATTGGTGGTAGAAATATAAATGACAGATGATAGGTGGATATATGACAGATAGATAGATGATAGATAGATGATAGATAGATAGATAGATAGATAGATAGATAGATAGATAGATAGATGACAGATACATGGCAGATAAATGAGCACAACACTAATAATATACCAACAGTGAAGCCAGATACTTAAAATTGTTTTATCTGTTAATCTTATATAGCATTATGTAGCTTGGTGGAGAAAATGGTACAATTTTCTTTTGTGTGAAAACCAGAAAAGGTGCAAAAGTTACAACAAAGGGATGGAAAAATATTTTTAATTCTGAGAACAGTTGAACTTTCTTCCATCAAAAATACACTGAGCTTCCTAATCTAGCCACAGACCCTTCTGAGTCCTGGCAAATCTACTTGAACCACAAACACATGATTAAAGGGCAAATGTAATCCATATTTATGCTCCTCAGAAAAAAATGAAAATCTATAAAGCACTGTGATCATATTTAGAAAATTTTCAATCAAACCATTCTGCCAATTCCTAAATGCGCTGATACCAGCAAAGAAGCAGATGTCTCATTTCATTCCTCTGCCAGGGCTGGGGAGAAGAAAACTGTTCCGAAGCAGAAATTCTGCTGCACTTGAAAGCCATGGTGCACTCAAACAAGTGAGTTCCCTACTTTCTAAACTCAAGTAAGATGGAACTCAAATGGGGAATATTTAAAAAAAAAAGCAATTACGTATCCAAGAAAGTAATTAATATCAGTAAGAGATCAGAAATTATTAATGAAATAAAGAAAGGGAGAAATATGATCTGAACAGGACAACTGCCACTCAAATACTGTCCCCCAATCCACCCCAACCTCTCCTTCTCTTTCTCCTCTCCTCCTCTCCTCCTCTCCTTTGCTTTTGTTTTGTGTTTGAATGTTTGGTTGGTTGTTGTTTTTTGTTTTGTTGTTGTTTTTGTTTTGTTTTGTTTTGTTTTATACAATCTTGTATAAAAGGCTAGCCTCGAACTCCAGATCTTTCTGTTTGATTTTTTTATATGGCTAGGAGCACAAGTACAGGTATAGACACCAACTGTATACTACTTGTAAAAGTAACTGGATGAAAAATAGGTAAAGGAAGAAATATTGACTCTGAAAACTGACTATGACAAGGTTAACCTGTAAGCTGAGAAGCTGCAGTGAAAAATACCATAAGGATCCACAAAGACAGACTGACATAGCTGGGAGTGAAAAGGTTTTCATGAAAAGGAGGTAGATGGAAGAAGGGAACTGGTTGCCAAAAGGGATGGTGGGGCAAGCTGGGATCAGGATGAGGTGTGGTGAGTTAGGGAGAGAAGGCCAAGAATACAAACAGAAATTGGTGGCTGAGAGGGTATAGGGTAATCTCTAGGACTGGACAGAGCCCTGGGATGGAGGAGGATCCCAGAAATCTATGGAGGTGACTTTAGTTGAGACTCAGAGCAGTAGGGATATGGAACTTGAAGTGGCCACCTCCTGTAGTCAGGCAGGACTCCCATTGGAGGGATAGGACATCAACCTACCCACAAATCTATCCAATATTTGTCCTGTCTACAAGAAACTCAGAGACAAAAATTGAGAAGAGACTGAGGGAATGGCCAACCAATATTCGGTCCAACTTGAGATCCATCTCGTGGTCAAGCACCAATCTCCAACACTGTGCTTGCAGACAGGAGCCTAGCATAGCTAGCTATCCTCTGAGAGGCCCCACTAAGTAGCTGACTAAAACTGCTGCACAGACTCACAGTCATACATTGGTCAAAACTCTGAGAGTCTTATGGAATACGTGAGGGAAGGACTAAGGGACCTGGAGCAGATAGAAACTCTTCAGGAATCCCAATAGACTCTTGGGTGTTCTAGGAGAACAAACCACTAATGAAGGAGCATACAAGTGCTGGGACACGTATTAGGCAGATGCGCATCTCAGTCTGCATGTATGTCCCCCAATAACTAGAGTGGGCTGTCCTTAAAGCTCCTATCTGTTTGTGGATTTCATTCACCTACCTGGGCTGCCTTGTCTAGCTTCAGTGGAAGAGGATGTGCCTAGCCCTGCAGAAAGACTTGATGTGCCAGGGTGGCAGGATGCCCACGAGAGGGGCCTCAACCCTCTCAGAGGAGGGTGCATGGGGAGCGAGAGACTGTGTGACAGGGAACGTGCAGGAAGGGGACAGTGATCAGGGTATAAAGTGAATAAATAAATTAATGGACCAAAAGGAGAAAAGCACATTTTATGAAACTAAATTGGGAAATTGACTTAATTACCTTTATCTTTTATTCAAGTAGGAAAAAAGAGACTCCAAAACTTAACTTACTTAACTTGTGCTTAGCAAATATAACAGGGGCCTAGAGACATGAATCACTAGATAAAAATACTTGCTGCTTGTAGGAGACCTGGATTTCATTTCCGACTATATGGTCACACACAGACAACTGTCACTACAAGTGCAGAGGTCTGCTGAACTGTGCAGGGAGTAGTAAAGCATGAGTGTGCACATATACATGCACAGTGCACACTCATGCACATAAAGTAAAACATGTGAATCTTTAGCAAATCAAACAGGAACAGAGTGAAGATATACAACCTGGTCAAGTGGCAACCAGTTCTTCAATTCTACACTCAGTTCCACTCAGGAGAGATAGCCCCAAATATCAAGACGCCCTTGTAGTCTACTGGCCATGTTTTTTAACCTTTGAATGTATGTATATTGTTTGTGTATATATTTATACATACATGTATGCATACATATGTGTGTGTATGTGTGTGTGTGTGTGTGTTATGAGGGGGTTAATCTGGTTCACTAATATTCTGAATGATAGTACCACAGTATACACACAAAGACACAGACACACACACACACACACACACACACACACACACACACACACACTTCTATCATGCAGGACTTTCTGAGATTACACAAACAATTGATATGCAAAGAACAAAAGGAAAATGCAAGCAGGCTTTATCTGTTGTGATAAAAAATGAAAGTATAGGATAGTCACTGTGTTTTTTAAAACCTACAATAAAGTTCAGCAATGGTAAAACATTTATTAAATTAACAAAGTTGTGCCAGCTGAAATATCCAAGGATTCAGACTATATTGGCCAGACATAAAGAATAAGAAATAAAATAATTGTTTGAAGCATATTTACTTTCTCTCCTAGTGTCCAGAGTTAAATAAAAATTCAGCAAATACTGGTGTATTAATCAAATAACTAAATATTGCTATTATATATCAAAAGTTTAAGGTGGTAAAACTTTGCAGGGAAGTCAGTTTAGATATATATGTTAAATTAGTTTTTGTATAAAGAAGCCCCACATTCAGTTATATAACATAAATAGAATGTTATATAAAAATGAACACTGAAAATAAGTTGATTTAATGTAAATGCAGGCTTCTGTTTGTCAGTAAAGATTACCTTGCTTTCTTGGATTTGCTGTAGAAAACGATGAAGGTTTTTTAAAGCTCAGGAAAGCACATTTATTTTGTTAGGACTTGGAAACAAATAATGAGCAGTTGCTGCTCTTGTTGATTTTTGAGACTTGAGATAAGACAATTAAGGCAAAGAAATCATTCATCAGTTATCTATGTAAAACAGAGAAGGGGAAACACCAGAGCACTACAGCTGAGAAGCTGTTAGACAGGGGCAGAAGTAGCAGCCACTCATCATAGTCTCCTCTTTAATGATAAAGTATGTTTAGCACACTGGATTCAACACTTGAGTGAAAATATATATATATATATATATTATATATATATATATATATATATATATATATTGCTGGCACTGTTGTTATTAGTGTTGTTGATGTGATCCTAAGCGCCTGGCCTTTAATGGCTGAGCCACCCACCTCTACAGCCCTAAAGGACTATTTTAATAGTTTGACATTTCAAATACAAGAGGTTTGGTCTCCCCATAATGGAGTGAACACCTTTGTTTCTTGAGTTGCTCTCTCAAAAGCCTCCTGATTTTCTAACATGACAGTGCATTGTAAATGTTATTGGCATTGTATTTTACCCAGAGAAGGGTCTCACTAAAGTGACTACAGAATCAAAGTCAGATGGAGTGGCTCTTGCCTGCAATCCTAGAATTTTGGAAACTGAGGAATGAGCATGGAGAGTTTGAGGTCAGCATGGGATCCATAATGAGAACTTTCCTCAAAAAACAATCCAAATATCCCAAATTGTAAAACAAGCAGGCAAACAGCAACAACAGCAAAATCCAGAACCTTTCTATTTTAGAGAAATATCTGGGAAGTCTTTTAAAATAAATGACTTAATAGCTCTAGAATCAGCTGCACTTGTAGATTTTGTAGAAAATAAACCAACTTATCGTTCATATTGTCTATTAATATATTTAAGTTATTGTTGCTTAAAGCTTATAATTCTTGTGCTATTAATTACATTATTATAAATGTATGTATTTAAATTATTAAACATTAAAATACTGGTAGATTGTATACAATTAAAATATTCATGGATTTCTGGTAAGATGTAATGACAGAAGTGATGAAGAAAAACACAACCTTGGATTGTAAATACAGCAAGTATGAATACACACATGGGTGTTTAGGAAAGAGATGGTCTTTTAAAATTTGTTCCGTGTTATTCCAGTTTTTGAGTCAGATAAGCAGAGCAATATAAGGCAGGTGATGTAAGATTTTATTTTTTTGGAAGGGCTCAGATTTTGTTTTTATTTGGCCACACATGTGACTGCGATGATTCTGCATTATACTAAAAAAAATAAATAAATAACAGAACGGAAAGCGAGACGGGAGAGGTGTTAAAATGATAAATGACTCATCCAGGGAGAAGCCAGGAGTTTCAAGAGGCAGCCAGGTTGTGTGTGCGAAGTAGAGACTTTGCATAGGATGCTTTCTTGCCTTCCCAAGAGGACATAAGACCAGTGAGCTGTCATCTTACCAGCACAAAGGCAGTGCTGTAAGAGTTCAAGTTCCCATCCCTTCCCCTATTAATTAGCAAGGCTCCGGAATAACCTGCTGACTAACACTGCAAAACAATCAGGCTTCACGCTGTCTCTTTATGCACGTGATCGTGATCCTATAGCGCTCTCAGATAATCCTGGCTGCAGAATCTTAAACACAAGCTGGAAACATCGTTCCATGCTTGTTTTGGTAGCTCTTTTTATTTTTTAAAAGTAAGTTCACATTTAATTGTTCCGAACATGAGTACAGATATCTCTGTGCATGTTGAAAACATGCTTGGTAACCAACTTTTAAAAGTGAAAGACACCAATCTTCCAGAAACAGATGGTAGCACTTTCACGTTATCGAACATTCCATTATTTATCAGAAATAAATTGATTTCTGGGTACAAGCCTAATAGAAATGGAGAAAAGCTTATGAGCAAAGTAACTCAGACCTGAATAAAATCCATATAGGTGAATTTGGGACTATATGGACACAAAAAAATCTATAGGAAATGGCAGGAGAAATTATGCACTACATATATATAAAAATGGTAATGTGACTCACTATAACTATCAGAATGGAGAAGAAATACAGAAGTAAGCAGACTGCAAGAGGAGCAGACATACTCTTAACTCTGTAGTGGAGTGCAGTATGTAAGCATATATGACCCAAGAATTGCCTATGTGATTATGTTTTTAAAAACCTATGCTTTCTTTCAAAAATTACTCAACATGGAAAAAAATTGCATGCATGTGAGGAATGTTCACTGTGTTTTAAAAGCATTCATCCATTTCCACAAGTGAAGAATTAGCGTCATGTATTTAAAGAAGGAAATGAGCTGGCGCAGTCTTACTGTTTTCAGGATTTTATTTGTTAAGCAAGAAACCCAAAGCTGAGTAAATATTACAGAAAAACCCAACCTTAATCTGCATTAATTTACTCGTGTGATGGCTGAAATGTTTGTATTCTATGGTATTTTGTTGTCATTGGAGTTGGAACCTTCCATTTCAACAACTTAATTTAAGTAATGTAACTTGTTGATGGAATGGTAGAATACATGTGATATATATATAAAGATAAAGTGTGGGTGCCATAATTTTAATAGTTTGACTGTATTTTCATTTAGCCTAAAATGCTTTCTGCTTGTGATACAAACTCCAGGATTTTATGAAAAGCTGGAACCCTATCCACTCTGCCCCACCAGCTTTGGTTGCCTTCATCTACATATCACATATGTATAAACCATCTGTCATCTTTTGGCTTTATCTGAACATCTTTGCAAAGAGGCCATCTGGACCCTTTCTTTAAATATCTATTAATGTGCTTCTTCTCTTATCTATTTTACAACTTTTTTGTATATGTCAAAAATTCAATTACATGGCTACATATTAGTATGTCATTGACTCAGGAGGAGACTAAGACAGACTCCTGGGAGCCCAAAGTTCATGGATAGGACTGAGACTAAAAACCCATCTAAAATGGGATTGGGGAATACGAATATAAAAGCCTTTCAATGCATGAAATTGATAATAGATGTGAGATTCCCTGGAGAGACTTATGCCCATAATTTCCAAAAAGCTGTCATTTCACTGTGGAGAACAATATGAATTTACATTGAAATTTATTTCCACTATCAGGACTGTGTTTCCTTTTGCAAATGTGCACTTTGAAGGAAATATACTTTTAGAAGAAGTGCAAAAGAAAGAAAGCACAAATAGATGTTTTAATGGTACTTGTACAATTCTGGAACAATTTTTTTTAGGGCAGGCTTATCAAAGAAATTTCTGAGGTTAAATAGGAAGCAGACATTTAAGGTTTGAGGGTGTTTCCTAAAAGCAGAATGCTGTGATGAACTTGAAAAGGAGAAATATTAAAAGCAGTGAACGTTTTATTTTCTGTTTCCCCAGGAGCAAAGCTTTAATGTAGAGTTCTGTAGATAAAATGATGCTTCCAGCTGTGCTTGGAGTTCATAGTGGTGAGATTATAATTGGGACAACAGGTTCAAACACTGTCATCACCAATTCTCCTTGTTCACATTAAAAAAGTAAAAGCAACAACAACAACAAACCATTAAATTCCCATATGTATAAGTATAAATATATATTTGCATGATTAAAAAGGTCATAGATATTTATGATCTGCATTAGGTATCTGGAAATTTGCAACTTGTTCTAGAAATTGCCATTTCAAAGTTGCACCAATGATAGATGGGTAAATCATAAACAGGTGAGTATAGATAACAAATACCTGGAAATGCAGTGAGATATCAACACCGATGAGGGTACTGCTATGATAAAACTGACGACTCTGGTAGATTTGTAAGTGGTAATGTACTAGTCCCATAAAATAAGGTAAACCTTCTCTAAGCATAGCAGAGGCAGTGAGAAGACATAAAGAAAGGCTGCAACCAGACTCCTAAAAAAATCCAGAAACTTCCGTGAATGATAAATTCATATTTACATGCTTCTTGTGGAAAAGGATGATTGTGTTAGTTATCAAGTATAATTGGAATTTCTTATCCAGAGTTATTCACAAAAAAAAAAACATTATCACTTAACCCTTAAGATCACAGAGCAATAAATCTTAATTGATCACTTAGAATACCCTACATGAAGCCACTTTACCGTAAGCCCCAAATTTTGATCTTCATGAACCATGTGTAATCTACTCTGTCAAGCTGCAAATCCGAGCATAGTGCCTGGCTCTAGAACGACCCTTTCACCTCCATCTGCCTGGAGCAGGTGTCATTTTCTCTTCATACATGTTTAGAGATTTAAAAAAATTCACTGTCATTATTTCTGCTGTGTGATCTAAGTATTTAAATGTTATACACTTGGCTCAAAGTTCCAAACATCCCCATTTAAGTTCCTCCTTTATGCTGGTCTTGCTTTGTCCTTTTTCTGTGTAATAATTGTCATTGCAAATGGTCAGTCACTTTCTTCTAGATCTTCACATGAAAGCACTCTTTATGCTCTGCAGGTGTGTGTGTGTGTGTGTGTGTGTGTGTGTGTGTGTGTCTTTGGAATGTCAGCTACATCAATGCCTCTTACTATATCCTACTTGTCAACTGATTTGCCTTCTCTGTGGCCTGACCACATGAACACAAACACCACTTCTACCACTTATTTGAGTGTGAACTTGACAAGACTCATTACATGTTGGGAAGAAGTGGAAAAATAGAAATAAGGTGACGAGACCACAAAAATATCTTCCTGTGTGCCATTTATAATATAAAGTCAGACAGGGTTGGGGGATGCCTGTTTTTAAAGACATGACCGTAGGCTAACTCTGCCTGTGCTTAGATGGCTGAATAATTATAGTTAGTAACATAAAGGAGGCTATATACCTGTGTTGCTTTCATAAAAATATGTGGCATTAGAGCAAAATTGGTACTATATGTCTCCTTCAAGATTCCCAAAGAGTTAAAAAAAACATTTAAATTTGCTAAACTTGATATTTGCCTAAAGTAAAGCACTAGTTCATTTAACAGAGAGAAGATTGGATGAAAGACAGAAATCAAATCTAAACGTAAAGATATGTGCCTGAAATGCTTAAGGAAATGCATTAGAAGTTGGTGGAGAACAGCAGAGAATACCAATATTCCAGCAACAGCAATTTCTCACCAGCAGAGAAATGAGCTGTCTTAGAAGAGTCAAAAGAATGTTTAATATTTACAAGAAAATCCCTTTGGTTGCCTTCTATAACATTAGAGTATGACCCGTGGTTTTAAACATGTTGTATACTTAGGTTATAGAACAGAAAAATCGAGTTGGTTCTCAACTGGATGCTTCATCTCTGCTGGCTAGTGTTCATAATGGTGGAAGTTGTCATTCATGAAATTATCTCACACAGCTAGGTATTTAACAAGCAACAGCAATGACCTGCGTAAGTAAGCAATGATTGTTTCATTGGATTTAAGGCCTGCTCCATTAAATGGAACCCTACTTCACAGTGTCTATGAGGCCAAGAATCTATGATTACACAGGACATAGATCTTACTATCACTTATTAAGTTTATTACTATTTTAATTAAATTGGCATAGCAATAAAATAATTCCTAATAATATATTACTATGCTTGTAGACTGTTGCATTGTTCAAGCCTCATCAGAGAAGCTTCTCCTTGCAGTAGATGACAATTTGCATAGAAAGTCAAACTGATAATCACACATAAAATAAGAGATATTCGAATGCTAAGTCACAAATGAGATGTTTACCTCATGTCTATGAAATGGAGGTTGAAAGATTTAAAGAGCTATGTGAAGGGAATAACTTCAAAGAATCAGTATTTTCAAGACACACAAGGGGATATATACTTGTGAACTCAAAGAAATGTATGAAAGTCAGCATAAAAGACAGGAGGTATTAAGTCCCACCCCTAACTGAAGTGCTGTTGGTGTTTCATTGTTGTTGGGAGAAGGAATGTCATTGTGTGAGTCATTCCTGTTAAATTACTCACACTTCCTTACAGGCCAATACAAGTTTGGAGAGGCAGGGTTCTCTCTCTCTCTCTCTCTCTCTCTCTCTCTCTCACTCTCTCTCTCTCTCTCTCTCTCTCTCTCTCTGTGTGTGTGTGTGTGTGTGTGTGTGTGTGGGTCTGTGTGATTTTATTCATCTCCTCCTCAAATACTTTTTCCTCCTCTCCTCCTCCTCCAGAGACATTTTTCATTTCCAAACATTTAGATGCCTACAGAAAGGAATTCAGGATATCCAAGCAGGGAGAGATTGGTGAGTAGAGAAGCAAAGGAAAGACATTCAACATGCATCAACTGGATTTGAGAAACAGAAGGGCAAAGCTAGCAGGGACCTCTCAATTTGTCTATGCCAGTAGTTTTACTATTGTCAGTGGAAGTGAAAGGGTACAAGAGACACCAAGCTTACTGCACCCTGAATTCTCTGTTTTGGTAGAAATTTTAAGAGATATTTCCTGTGTCTCAACTTTTTAAAATGGTGGCTTCTCATGAATTCTCTTGATCAAGCAATATTAATCAATTTATCAAGCTAATGTCCCTTAAAATGATGCTGTCTTCCTGTATAGTGTTCATAATCATGTCTCAGACTCCATGAAGCAGAAAAACGTCTACTGCACTGAAAACTAAGATGACTCTTCCACTCAGATGTCATCATAGGACAGATAAAACAATGCACACCTTGAAAAATGTAGCAGTATGTCCAAAACGTACATAGTACCCATGCCAACCTCAAGTCAGGGCATCCCACTAGCCACTAGTCCTGATTCAGTTTAGGGTCAAGTTCAGAAACCAATGCCAACGTAGTTCACACCAGTAGATATTCTATTCTGCTTGAGCTAATGCTAAGAGGTTTGACTAGGCCCACGTTACTCCTATGAGAAACACATTTGCTGTTTTTACAACTCAAAGTAGAATTTGAGAATTCATTGCCCTCCAAATTGGTTTTCTCAATTTCTCTCTCACTCTCTTTTTAAAAACCTTGGTTCCAAATAAAGAGTTCAGTCTATAGATGATCACAGAGTGCTGTGCAGGTGGGTTTGCCCTTGGTACCAGACACAGCTGTGCCTATTAAATACAAAATATGGTATTTAATTTGGGAAAATTGCTAACGGCAGGCAAGCAAAAGTCACCTTCAACTGTCAGTCAGGAAGAGACAAAGATGTCATGAACAGAAGTGCTTTTCCAAATGTTTCCGAGCTAGAATTGCACTTGGTGGCTTTTCAGAGGCACTGAACAATGAAATGGGTAGCAATTTGCCAAGTACATACAGCTGTGTCTGTTTGCCTGGGGTGCAAGTTGGAGGCTGGAGGAAATGGGGTTAGGGAAGCAAAGATGATAGGTACCATCGGCTCATCCATTATATGCCAATTGTCCTGGTCAGAATGGCTTCCTAGGTGGAATTCATATTATAATGCACTTCTCAATTCCTCTCCACTGCTGGGCCACATGTTTTATACCATGCCTTGGCACAAGATGGGTGGCAGTATTTCACAATGCTGCAATTATTCTTTTGACAAATCCAGGCAGTTGTTGTTATGAATAAAGAGTGATGGCTCTCCATACCTCTATGCTCATGAATACAGGTGGCGAAGTTGACCAATTATTCAGAGGCAGCTAGATGCAACACGCATTTTGGTGTGGGTTTGACTCCCATCCCTACTCCACATGTAGAGGGTTCTTTTCTCTGGGCTGAATTACATGGCGTTTTACTACAGAGAACAGATGTCCTAATTCTACCACTCCACAGTACACTGGAATGGATTCAAAGGTACACTTCAGTCTTTGGGTATAATTTATCAGTATGAACACTCACTGATTCTATAGCAAACACATAATCAAATCCACTGAAGTGGCCAACATTGTTAAGATATTGTCCTTTTAAACTGAAAGTACAAGGTCTTCTTTTTGTCAAACATTTGCCACTTTATGGAGTCCATTAAGTATAGAGTAGTTCTCAAATTATTTCTTCCTGATTGTGTGTTTTTATTCTTCACCTATAACATAATGTAAAGAACAAGCCACTTGCACATCCATTTAAGTTGACCACCTAGCCTTTTATTGTGACTAATAGAGAGAATGATCAGACCTGAGATGGACATTTATGGTAGTGCATACGTTAATAATAATAGGTTCATATGTATTACAAAGAAAAGCTATGTTTTCCTAAACTTGACAGCTCTAAAATACCCAAAAACTATCTTAGTCCCATGGACATAAACTTCAAAATGTCAGGTGCATTTACAATTACGAATAATAGTGAAACTCTACTCCTGAGGGGAAATAATAAGAGGAAAAAGGCTTCATAGATGTTTTTCAGCAAAAACAAATAATTTGCATCTTTTGTACCAAAGGGGAATAAAGCCTTTAATATGAAATGTCCCTCAGGTCTCCTTTTTGGAAATGAAATTCATAACCACCTGCCATTTGATGAAGTTAATAAATTCCTGATATAGTATACACTTCTCTAAAGTATTTGCTGGCATTTTCAAAACAACTACCAAAAGGTAAGTGTAGACATAGGAACCTCACCAGTACAAAGGGAAGAATAAGTGCAATATGCTTTAAATTTATGCTTCTCAGTAATGGAGAACATACCTGGAATATTAATTTATAAACAAAGTATATATGTATGTGCATATATGCATACGTATGTACAATATAATATAAACATAATATATTTGTATAATATATATGTGCAGAGTAGCCAGGTTAATGATTATGTTTATCAGTAGTGTTCAAGCCACAGTGAAAATAGTTGTCAATGTCAACTGTATTCTTAACCTTTACTTTTGAAAGATTTAAATCTGTTTATTGACAGTTTATTACTCTTGCAGGTATATTGACTTAAACATTAAACATGATGTATTTTGGACATGACTGGCTATCCTCTTTATGATTTGAAGAAGCTGTGGCTACCTGAACAAGATTTACACAAAGTTCCAGCATACATAGGGTAAATATTCTTCAAGCCATAACCTATATTGAGGCACTACTGGCTACTGATAGCTACCTGGTGAGAGAGGTTCATTTTTCCTTCCCAATGAGTCCAGGAGTAAGATTACCATCTCCCAACCGATAGCCACACACCCATGCACACACTGGCAGCACTCACTGGCCTTGACGTGTTACTGTTCCTGGTTTTAAGGGAGTACAAAATACTGTATTTTCACTCATGTTGAGTTTTTTTTCTATTATTTATCCAATAAATGACATTAGATCCAGTGCATGTACAGTTCATACAGATTCGGGGTCCAAAATATATAGGTTCAAGTCATTCTTCACAATGATAATGTTCACATAGCCCACGTGTGATGACACATGGAAGTGTCACATGCAAACCTTTCTTCATATAATATAGCATATGTTTTACTCTGCTAATGATATAGATGGAATTTAGAAATAGAAAGCAAGGTATGACTCATTAAATAATTAACTAGAGATCATCTTGAGATCTTTGAGGGGAAATAAAATAAGCTCTTTGCAGGAAATATAGAATCAAATGTTTCTGTAACTATTAGGATGGGGTTGAAGTTATTCATTTTCTGTGCCACTTTCAGCTTTAAATTCAGTATATCAACTGTAAAAGCAAGTCACTAACTACAGAAGAAATTCATGAAACTTACTGTACTCCAAACTGTGTCGTGTATTTACTGTGTATACTATTTTATGGCCTCATCTAATAGTGCAGAAGGCTTCAGTGTATGTCTACCTTGTATGCTGAGTGACTGGGCTCAGAGAAACTAAGAAAACAGAGTTCATATTCAAATCTGGTTTCTACATTCATTCTTGATTGCAGTTTTTTCAATTCATTTAGTTAATTATTAACTAAAATCAGCAGTTGAAATTTTTATTTTATTTTTACATTATTAAATTCATTTTGAGATGTGTTCTTATTATGTAGTCATGACTAGACTGGAACTCCCTGTGTAGGCAGGGCCTCTTCAGTGCTAAGATTAAAGGCAAATATGGCCTCCCAAATTTAAAATTTTAAGAGAGTTTAATTTTACTCTTAACCTCAAAAATAAAGAAATACATAAGTAATTTTATTAAATTTGTTTATTGCATCTGTATTTTTTAACACATGATGACAAATTTCATCTGGACAAAAATCCAAACATTTCTAGAGTCACCATTTTATTGCTTTCCACCAACATTGTACCTTTCTCTTCGGAGGACTTCTTCGTCTTGTGGAAACGAGTAAGGAACATTTAGCCCAAAGAAGCAAAACTAGGTCTGACCCTTGGAGATTCCATGAAATGCCAATCACCAAGACCAACTGTGTATTCACAGTTAATGGGAAGGTTAAAGGTGAAAGATCTACTAAAGGACAAAAAACAATGGTAATAACGTTTCTTTAAGGTAGCTGGGAACACTTTTACCGTGCTATCAATAATAATCGTGTTTCATAATGTGATGTGTTATAAGGACTTCAGTCTGTTTTTCTTATGTTTTCCTTGTGCTATGAATAACCTGTACAGGCTATGTGATAATCATGATCTTCTTTGCAGAGAAATTTTAGATGGGTGAATAATGAACAATCTGCCCCCACATGATTGACACATGTACATGTGAAGGCTCCCATTAGCTAATTTCTACAACAAAGCATGGATTCTGTCACAAGAGCATAGGGAGGCTAAGATGACAGACAACGTTTGTCACATTTCTAAAGAATGGAAAAAAGGTTTAAGGAACAGCAGTATGATTCAATACACACAGGAACTGGCACCTTTTATAAAATAAAAATCTTCCTATTTCACCAGGAAAGCAGTGGAGAGTCCTCAAGGTAGGCGGATTTGGTTCGGAATTTTAAATCTGCCTTTATGAAAAACTAAGACTCAGTTTCTACATCTGTAGAATGGGAAGAAACAGTTTGAAATATATATACAACAAATTTAGTTGTTTCTCCCTTCATAATCTTCTCTCATTCTCCATATCTTCATTAAAATATTTCCTGTAGTTTTGGAGGTTTATGATCACTAAGTTGATTGGGGGTGTGTATGTGTGCGTGTTTGTATATATATATATATATATATATATATATATATATATATATATATACAATGAGATAAATTTTGTTCTTTCTATCTCTGGTTGAATGCACCTAATATAATAACTCCATCTAATTTTATGAAAACCATATAATTTCATCTATATAGTACATTTCCTTCATCCTTGCATTTGTTGATGAATCCCTAAACTGATTCAATATCTCAGCTTCTGGTAACTGTGCTATAAGAAACCCAGTTGAGAAATTTTCTTTGTGTTGATTTAAAATCCTTTAGGTGTGTTTCCCATTTTGCATATTCTAAAACGCTCTCATTTCTACCTACCGTAAATTAATCTTGAAAATTATTGGCTAATTATATGTTAGTATTCTGGTTTGCAAATGCTATATGTATTTTAACTTCTAAATAGTGTAAAAAGCAATATTTCTCAACTAATGTTTACTTTAATTCTCATGATACATGTGGCAACATGTAAAGATGCAGCTGTTTGGAGCTGTGGAGTATAGTATGAAAAATGTTCCCTACCACATGTTTGGACACCATTCTTCAGTTAACAATGCTGTCTTTCCTGTTTTAAAAACTTCTTAGTGGTCAGGTGGTGGTAGTGTATACCTTTAATCTCAGCATTCAGGCTAATCTCTGAGTTCATGGCTGGCTGTTATACAAACTAGGACTGCAGGGTTACATAGAAAATCACTGACTCAAAAAATACAAATAATAGTATTCATTTACGAGATTATAATATAATTATATAATTTCTTCCTTTCCATTCCTCATTCCTCCCTTTAACCCCTAATCCTCAATACTCTTCTCCCTGTCTCTTTCAAATGCATGGCCTCATTTTAATTCATTGTTGATGTGTGTGTGTGTGTGTGTGTGTGTGTGTGTGTGTGTGTGTGTGTGTGTATAATTGTAGGAGTTCATGGAACCTTTTGGAGTAGTCTTCTTGAAGGATGTATAACACTAGGCAGGGAGTGTTACCTCACCAGACATCCAGCTTTCTATCTCTGCCTTTTGTGTGCAGAAGAAAAAATGATCAGTCAAAGCCTTATTCATGCTGCTATGCTTTCCTTGGCTACTTCTATGCCTTTCCCACAGGGATTGGCTTTCTCTCCCTGCAACCAATAAACCAAAGGAAACCCATCTCCTCCCTAAGTTGATTTTTGTCAGAGTGTCTGATCACAACAGAAAAGTATGTATTACGGGGGGGAGCAGGCGATGTCATACACATCTGACAGAGACAAGGTTTTATGAGTGTGACTTGTGTGACCTCAAACTCATTACAGGAAAGGTTTGGTACAGAATGAAGCAATATTCAAAGATGGGCCTTCACAGGGGTGATCGCATCACAGGGACTTTGACCTCATCATGGAGTGAGGGCTCTACAAGACAGAGGTAGTAGGAATTTAAGAAACGAGGCTGGCATAGGTTCTTTTTTCTGTTGCTGTGGTAAAATACTCTCAGAGGCAGCTTAAGGCAGAAAGTTTTCATTTAGCTCACTGTCTCAAGTTATCTTCATTGCAGCAGGGTCAAATTGAACAAACACTTCTTATTTTAAAACTGTCTAGACTCACAGCATCTTATGTTATGGACATAAGCTCATCTGGCCCAAGTCAATCCAAATGAGTCAACAATAACCAAGAATGCAAGGGGATCTATGCTTGTTGGTGTTTATATAGGATATAACTGGCTATACAAATTTCAACCTGTGCCTTAATAGAAGAAGACTCGCCAATTGTGTATTTTCTATACTTGATTATCTAAGTAGAACAATAAAGTGATTTGGAAAAATGCCCCCTTGCTATATAAGCAAATCAACAATGCAAGTTTCCACAATACTCCATTTGGTAAGAAAAAGACACAGATGTTAGATTCATACTCTATGATTCCAGAACCTAGAACTTTCCCACTTCTCCCCAAGAGACCAATAAGTCTTTTCATACTACAAAATGGGACAAATCCAGTCTGTTTTTTGTACTAAAAATATCAAGGTTCAAAAGAAAGGGAATAAAAGAAAAACAAAGCAGTCAAAATAAATGCAAACTCTTGTTGAATATTTTCTATAACTAAGTATCTATTATCAACTTGATGTGAAATTGATGAATTTAATCTTTTTATTAACTTTAAAAGGAGAACATTAAAGCTCCATATGACAAAACAGAAATGATAGGTCACTAAGTAGTTTGCCCCAAATAATAAAGCAGGTCAATAATTCATCAAGGTTTTAAATGACAAGAATGTCCACCTTAAGGTTAGACTACATGCATTCAGAAATAGCTTTGAATGAGGTCTAGCATATGTGCAGAAAACAATATCATATTGTAATAATAAGGGACTGCACACCCCTTAAACGGAGGCAATATAATTCCTCTATCTGTGTCTTGAACAAAGATTTGAATGTTGCCAACTCCAGGAAGACAATGACAGAAGAGAAGGATTTATTGTTAAATGAAATAAGCTGACTTTATTAAAATACATGTGTAAATAAAATGTATGTATATATACATATATAGCATGAAATATGTACTAGTGTATACACATGCACACAAACATCCTAAGTATATAAAATTCATCCAGTTTTTTTAAATGTTCAAAACTGAAAACTCATGACTGACAGCATTTTATTGTTCCTTTGCCTTGCACAGAACTGCCTGCTGGCACCTCTCCTTTTGTCAGAGACTGATAAGGGCTGTACAATCTTGTAGTCACAACATCTCACTAAAAAGCTTCTTTGGCGGCAAAGCCTATCTCTGAGTGTGTTTGGTTTCCTGGCTGCCTTATTTGTTTACAACAATGCTCTTAAAATTGTCTCTGCCATCTGTGTGAGGTCTAGTTCCTTGAATGAGAATGAGATATTAAAATGCCATCCAGATGTCTAGATGCAGATCTGCATTAACATATTATGCAAATTGTCACAAGGCATTTTTTTCCTTTCTTAAACAAAAAATATTTTTAGACGGAGTGTAAAAAAGTAAATCTGTGGAGGCAAAAGAAAAAAATTAAAGTAAAGAAAACAAGATGCACTGGATTTGCAATGCTTTGCTCATAATCTCTTATAAAATCACATGCTAACTTGTGTCTATCAATTTGGAGAGAAGAGACAGATGCCAATCGAAGAGCAAAATTCACCTCTAAGAAAATATGAGTTCACAATATACCTTTTTTTTTGTGGTAGAATTTGTATATTGGACAGCAGGGAGAGTAAAGCACCCATCTTCACTCAGCATTCCCAGATTGGAGTTTACAGTGTCTTCGAAGGCTGCATGCTCCTTATTACAATGGAGAGTATATTAAAGTCTCAAAATTGAAGGCTGGAACCCCAGTGAACGGGATTCTTGCAGGGAGGGTGGTAATGAGGGGAGGATGGGGAGGGGAACACCCATATAAAAGGGGAGGGGAACGGATTAGGGGGATGTTGGCATGGAAACCGGGAAAGGGAATAACATTTGAAATGTAAATAAGAAATACCCAATTTAATAAAAATGGGGAAAAAAAGAACTGATTATTTACCCATGTCAAGGCTGTGTTGAGTATAAACAGTTAAGAACCCCTTTAAAATGTTACAAGAAAGTCCAGTAAAAATGACATGCTGGTACTAAAAGGAATAAATTATTTTAGACTTCAGGTATAGTTATTATTCAAGAGGGACAAGGTATCTGATTTATTCATAGTTAATCTGTATATACCTTTGTGTCTGTGTGTGTGTGTGTGTGTGTGTGTGTGTGTGTGTGTGTGTGTTAATGTTGTCTGTGAGGTAGTTGTAAATGCTGAATATATATTGGGGCGAGGAGAAATTTTCTCTCCACATATTTAACTTCAAACTCTCATAATAGAAAAACTGTAGTAATGACATTTTATAAAAGATTTTATTTTACTTTTAATGTGTGAGGGTGTGTTCATATGAAAGTGCAAGTGTTTTGAAGAATCCAAAGGAGGGTGTTTGGTACTCCAGAGCTAGACTTATAGATGTTTGTGAACCACTTGGTGTGTGTTGTGTTTTATAAACAGCCTAAGATATGTCTAATGGAGCACAGTATGGTGTGGTCAAAGGGGCACCTTAGCCCATGCAGAGGCATCCCTTCCCCAGAAATACCAGCCACACAATGGGTATGGTATAGAGTAGAGCTTATTTGGGGGCATGAGAAGGGGATTGAAAATGGAGTAGAGGCAGAGAAAGAGAGAGGACAGAGAAGGGAAGGGGAGAGAGGCCAGGCCAGGCAGGAACACCTGGAGAGAGTAAGGGATCAGGGAGAGAAGAAAGTCAGAGATGGAGAGAGCGAAGGAGCCCAGAGAGCTAGGAGGGTCCACACAATCTCTTTTATAGAAAGCCAGGTCCACCTGGCTATTGCCAAGGACAGAACCTAGAAGGAATGGAGGTTTAAATTAAACCTCAATTTTGGTTAAATTTTTAAAAAGGAGAAACTAGAAAGTCATGGCGGTCAAACAGGAATAGGGTCATTGCGATCTTTAGGTACTTCCTGCTGACTGTAGGACAGCATGTCTCTGGGAAAACTAAGAAAATGCGGAAGGGAATGGTGGTCTAGCCTTAGGAGAGTTGGTTGTTTTCTTGCTGTCCAGGGTCAGTGGAACCATCTGTGGGTAGGAAGGTGCAGATCCAGAAGGGGCGTCTGTGATAATAGGTTGGAGCATCTGTGGATTGCTACTCTGGAGCTCTCCTGAATGTAGATTTTGAGTAAATGCGTGCTTTGGCAAGATGCTGAAACACACACACATATTAGAGGCATAAACTAAGTTAAATAGGTTTGGGAGAAAAACTTTGTCTTAGGTGTATATTGGAAACCCTTAGAATTTGGTGGTTGGGGTGAAGGAAGTCCTAATCCCAGGACACAGGAGAGGAAACCCACCCACTGGAGTAGGCAGCAGGTGAGAACTTAAGCTATTGATTGACAGGTTTATTTATCTGGATGGAGTCTGTGTGGTCCATAAGAGGTAGTTCTGAGTGGGTTTCCTGGAGCTTTTAAGTTTATAAAAGAGATAAAGTTCTTAACAGCATAAAGGAATACCAACAGTGAGCATGTTTGGAATTAAAATTGAACCTCTGCAAGGGTAGTACCTGTTAAATCTGAACCATTCCCAGCTCCAAATTATGGTATTTCTTTGCGAAAATTTATCTTATATCTCATTGTTTTCCAACTCAATATTCAAATTGCAATTGTATTTACAGTGAACCATATCTGAGGCATGACCCACAGGTAATTACTTCCTCACTAATGTAGGAGACCTTGACATAGAGGGGATAGTATAAAACAAAACCCAAAACCTTTGAGGGCTTTCCTATATCAGAGCTTGTCATTAATGATAGATTTTCTATTTTTCTCAATGTGTTGACTCAATAAACAGACGATTAATACCTAGTAAAATCCATTAAAATGGTTTATGCTCCCAAACTCTCCCACCACACTTTCAGGAGACATGTGGCATGCAATATTAAAATATTTAACACAGTATCAGCAAGAATGTGCAAAGTGATTTTCAGGTGAGCAAGAGAAGGCTGAAGGGGGGCTGAAAATTTAAAATACAAGTAGGAATTAAAGCGTTTACTATTACATAATGAATTGGCTGGGCTTTCTGTCTTCATTCTCTCACAATTACAATGTGTTGGGAGTACAAAGAGGAAATGAAGATAATTACCTGGTAGATTCAATTCTGCAAACAGTGGGTTGTAAGAATGAGACGACCCATACAGTTTGCTGGTGAACTGTTTGCAGGTTCCACCTGCTGCACATTCTTGGTCTATTACAGAGGCTGTGCTGTCTCCTCCCTGCCCACCCCGCCCTTTTCTCAGCAGTGGTCATAGTTGTTCTCAGAGGTGCCAGAAATAAACATGAAAAAATGTTAACTCAACAGAAACAAATCCTCCTTCTTTGAGAACCCACTGCAATCCCGGTCTAGGCATTCAAAAGCAAAATAAAACAAAGCACTCAGCACCAAATATCATTTCTCCAGATGGGTGCGATTAGTCACTTTCAGGACGTGAAATACTATGGAACTAGATATCAATAATACCTAACCAAACCACACAAAGGGCACTATACCAAATCAATTCAATATTAAAAAAAAAAATCAAGAATGGTGCCCTGAGGGCAGTCTGTCTTTCACTACAGAATTTATTTTCAGGGGATTATTAAAAGCGCTACACAATCGAGTTCACTCTGGTATTCTAATCTGGTTTCCAAAGTTAAATTTTAACCCTCTAATCTAGGACCATTGAAATGGCTCAGCAGGTAAACATGTGTCCTGCACAATCTCAATGACCCGAATTTTATCCTAGAACCCATGGTGTCGTGAAAGAACCAGTTCCCAGAAGTTGTCCTCGTTGTCCTCTTAACGACATCTTAGTTTGCTTTCTGTTGCTGAGATAGAGCCACTGAAAGCAGCCTGGGCAGAGCGAAGGCTGTATTTTGTTTACAGGTTATGGTCGGTCATTGAGGGAACCCAGCGCAGGAATCAAGGCAGAGATTTGAAACAGAAATCCCGGAATACTGCTTACTGTCTTGTTTCTCATGGCTTCTTCAGTTGCTTTCTTGAACAACGCAAGGTGGCCTCACGCACAGTGGGCTTATTCAGAAACCAATCAGTAATCAAGAAAATACTTTAGAGAAATGCTCGTAGGAACTTTAATTTGTGTCAAGTTGACAAATGATTACTAGCAAGACGTTTGCAATCATATGTGGCATATGAGCGATCACCTAACGATACGAGTGCATCATATGCCCCTTATTCAAAGGACATTATATTTAAACAGCAATAAAAGAGATCAACTCCGGAAAAACAAATCCATTCATGACAACTATTGTTTTGAGTCCAAAATCTGGTTTATGGCATCACATCGTTATTCATTTAACAAACATTTATTGAACTTCTATTGGGTACCAAATTTCCATGATGCCAGAATCAACTTTAAAAATTTTCCACTCCAAAAAATTTCCCAAAAGTTCTCATCACCTAACAAAAACCAAGGAGACTTCGTATGTAGCAGTTTGAAACTTCTTTGTTCAGTTCAAATTAGTATTTTCTTCTTTGTAATTATCCATTTTTTTCTCCAAATTCTTAGAAGTCTTCTAAATTTGTTACACAAAATACACTTGCACCTCTGTGCTGGTTTCTCATGAATATCCTTATTTGAAACCTGTGTCATGTCTTCACGTCTTCACATTGTTTCAAGTCTGTTACACGTACTGAAAAAAATATTCCTTTTTTAACAATTTAATTTGCACAATCTGTATATGCTCAACTAAAATATAATGTGTTTGTATACCTCCAGTACCAGAGATTTAATCAAGAGCCTCGAACATACCAGGCAAGTACTCTACAGTAGAGCTACACATAGTCCCAGTAAAATGGATTGGTTTTTCAACTCAGTTGCAAATACAAAAAAAATAAAATAAAATAAAGTAATTTGTGTGTGTGTGTGCATGCGTGTACACACACACACATATGTATATATGTATATGTGTATATATATGTGTGTGTGTGTGTGTGTGTGAGGATTTCCTATATATATGATGAGGTTTCATAAACCAAACACAGAGTATGACAGTATTCCATAGTAGCCCTCCGAAGTCCTACACCTATTAATTTTTCTTGACTTCCAACAGCAGGCATGTAGTCTCACTTGCCATAAATTAAATCATACAGTCTATACTCCTGTGTCTGTGTTCTTCTCCTAATGAGATGTTGTTGGGTATTGATTGGCACTTGATAGATGCTAAAATCACCTAGGAGAGCAGCCACTTGGCACATCTGTGAAGGAGTTGCAAGACTAGGTTAATTGATGTGGGAAGATCCATGCACAAATGTGCACGGCTCCATCCTCTGAGCTAGGACTCAGGACTAGATTAAACGGAGAAAACGAACTGAGCATCAGAATTAATTTATCTGTCTGCTACCTGACTAAGGGTGAGACATGACAAGTGACGATCCCGTCTCTATGACTTCCCTAAAATGACAAATGAAACTTCGAACTAAGAGAGCCAAAAGAAATGTTTTCTTCCTTGAAAATGCATTTGTCTGGTATTATTCTTACAGGAACAAGAAATAACGAATATAGTGGCTTTTTTGTGTTCAGTCACATGCTTGCCATTTTCTCTTTATTATAACTATAATAAAAACAATCAACTCTGGCAAAGTTTAACATTTTTTTGATAGATATCTGAATAATTCTTGTGTTGATTGTCTCAAGTAATGACATTGTCATTTGAACACATGAACACACTTCTGATGAATACATAGAAAATTTTTAAATGACCTGACTGACCAGAAGAGACCACAGGGCTTTTCATGGCTGTACATCTATTGGCTTCTTCCTGGCATCTTGCCTGCAGTAATGAAGTAACCACTGTGAGTAGCTATAATTGAATACATTGGTGTACAAAATCCTCTGGAAAACATTTCTTTATTTTTAAGTGAATAATTATATTACTTACCATTACTGCAACTAAATAATCGAGACAGTCACTGCCATAGAGGAATCCACATATTTCATAAGCTGCTGCTGGTTTCTCAAGTTGACCCTGAGGAAGGTCAGTCAACTTGCTCTAATTACTGCATCCTTCAAATCCAAGCAACACAGCTAAGGTAATAAAACCTGCAAAGAAATGCCTCTATATCAAGCTATAAGTATGTTAAGAGAGTCACAATTAAGGTAATATAGAGTATTCTAAATACAAAAGTCCATGTACTTTTCTAAAATGAGCAAATCGCCCAGGCCATGCAGCTGACTCTGGTTCCCGTAAGACTAATAAAGTCCGTGTGTAACTCTCACTAACCCTGAGATTTGTGTGTCTCCACATAGCTCAAGAGGCCCAAGAGAGATACTGTAAATTTTTCCACTCACGAAGGGAAACGGGCAATGAATTTTGCTAGTTTTAACACCAGACTCAAGCATACCCTAAAAGTGTTCAAGGGCAGCAAGTCCTTATTTATAGGAAGTCACTCTTCGCACCAGATGTAAACTTCCCACGTGTTAGATTTATGCCTGGATTTGTGACCATTCATTATCACTGCTGTAGTTTAATGTGCTGTGAAAACCCAAGGTAAGTCTGCCCAGGAGTCACCTGACCTCCTCAACACTTCTTGTGAAATATTCTTAGAAGAATAAATATGTTCATTAGGTCTGCTTTGCAAGACGCCCCAGGTAATGTTAACGTCTTCTAAATGGCCTCCCGTCCAATTCTCCCTTTGTGCATTCTTTCATGAAATGGCTTGACAAGCTTAATTTTCCTTAACCCATAACTTTCATAACACAATTCTGTTACATCCTAGGATTTCAAACACTCTGTCCATTCTTTCATTTTACAAGTCATAGCCCTGAATGTTTGGTATAATAAATCAAACAGTATTTTTTTGTGATGCATACCAAAATTTGCCTTTTGGTAACACAGCAATACATACACATTGCACTTATCATGTAGATACACCAGAAATACAAACAACTTAAGGGAAAAAATAAAAACACTTAAAACAGCCTCACAATGCACCGGAATATTTGGAAGGAGGAAAGAAAAACTAAACTAGTCTGTAGTTTTTATTTTCTCCATAATAACTTTCTAATTTTAAGCAAAATAATGCCATAGTTCTTTTTTGCTATTTTTTATTGGACATTTTTTATTTACATTTCAAATGTTATTCCCTTTCCCAGTTCTCCAGACATAAGCCCCCATCCCATTCCTCTCCCCTTCTTCTATAAGGATGTGACCCTCTCCATCCACCCCCTACTCCCCCCCCAACATTCCCCTACAGTGGGGGGGGTCCAGCCTTGGCAGGACAAAGGACTTCTCCTCCCATTGTTGCCCCTCAAGGCCATCCTCTGCTACATATGCAGCTGGAGCTATGGGTCTGGTATGTCCATGTATAGTCTTTGGGTGGTGGTTTAGACTCTGGGAGCTCTGGTTGGTTGGCATTGTTGTTCTTATGGGGTTGCAAGCCCATTCAGCTCCTTCAATCCTTTCTCTAATTTCTCCAGTGGGGTCCCTGTTCTCAGTTCAATCGTTTGCTGCTAATGTTATAGTTCTTATTCATATCCAACATATCCAATTCCATTACCTTTATTAGAAACACAGACTTTCCAATAGTCCTCACTTAGAAAAAGCTTGCAGAATACTGTTTATAAGCCTCTACATATTTTATCACTATTGGAAATAAAAGTTAAAATTGCGCAAGGAAGTGTCGAAGGGGAAAAAAAAGACCAAAGAAAGCTCACTTAAATTATAGATCAACAAGATCATCGTGAGTGGTGCAAGAGTAAACTTACAAATGTGTCATCAACAGTGATGATAAAATACTCTGTATTTCCAATGACACAGCTAGAAATGGAGATAAGGAGGAAGTTTCAAGGCCACCTCAAATTAATTGCCCCATTTTGGATTGAATCGGACATTTAAAAAATTCTGAGAAACAGATCATGGTCATAAGTATTTTATCCTAGCAAAATTTACAGAATGCATGTGTACATGTGTGATATGACTGTATGTACAGGTTTCAGTCAGGCACATGAATGCAACAGATATCTTTGGGCCTATAACAATTTCCTTGGGGCTGCAGAATTTTTCTGCAGATAAATTTTTGGGGAAGTTTGTAAATCTTTAGACAGTATTCAAGTTATAAAAATGTATTCCTTCTTTTGGGTGAAATATAGGAAGAACAAAGTGCATTATTTTTATGGACAATTATGGTGAAACCTTAACCACTTTATCCTATGATATCATAGGTATACTGCAGAAGAAAGAAACAGCAGCTCATGACATTCCGACCAGTTTTCATAACGTTCTACCCAGACACCTGCCTCGGTTACTCAACAGTCCTTAAATGTGTACTCAGAGTCAAACACCGATGTAAAAGTTTTGCATGCCTCTTACATTTTAATCCTCTTTTACATCTTCTGGTCTTTTTTCTCTAGCTCCAGCCAGATGCCGTCCCACTCAGTACCATTATGCTTATTATAAAAACACCCCTATTCCTGCCCTTTACATTTGTGTAAAGGCTGGGATATCCTCCTATGGAAATACTTTGTTAAGAGAGCAAAATGCCATCCACAAGAAAGTAAATACATACCCATGGGCCAGCATATATTATCTGATCCAGTTCAACAGTGCCGTCGGTAGAGCTCTCAAGGGCTCTGGAGCAGGGTGTGCAGTGCTCAGCATGAAAACAGACTGGATAAACTCAACCTTCTCTCCTGCACACTGTCTAATCTCTGGGAAGAACTACATGCCTTCTTTTTGCGTTGGCCTCTGATTTTGAGGGAAAATTCAAGAGTACACAGAGCACATTGAACTACTGAGAAGCACGCTGTTTCACACTAGCATGAGATGAATGTGCTGAATGGTTCTTTCACTTCCTCAAGATAAAACTTAGACTCAGTCTGTCCAGCGCAAAGCCTTGTATTCACAGGACATTCTCTCCATCAGGTTTATTAGCACCATGAGGGAGAAGGGAAGGAATCTAAGAAGTGTGGACTACAGCACCTACAGAAGCAAATAACCCATGGCCCTGTGTAAACCATGTAAATCCATGCCTGCATCATATGATTCCCACACTCCTCTCCATAAGCTACTTCTCACTCACATTTACTCACAGTCAGACTTCGGACTTTTAAGGTTAGGTTTAGCGTTACTGTTTCAAGTCTCGTTTTAACATAGGAACAAAAAGTCCTGGGAACTTGATCGGCAGAGATACTCTACTTTGATCTCTCCTTTCTTCCTTCTGTTATCCAGTAATAAAGAGGGGTTGACTAAAGAAAGGCTATTCCTTAACCCAAAAGCCTGGTGAGGAAGCTTCGTTTCTCAATGTTTTCCTGGGATACATTCTTGGCCATCAAATTGAAAAAAAAAATTAAAAGATTTCAAATACAAAAGCTTAACACATTTGAAGAAATAAAGGATGTCTTTAAGTTTGCATTTGGATACATGTGCAGCAGCATCTGACTGTGAGATCAATGTGTAGAAGACAAAGTCAGGAGGAGGCACGCCTGGACCCATAGTAAGATCCTATCTCAGTCAATGGCCCCCACCACTGTCCCCGATGGCTCCCTAACACATCTTACATTTGGAAAGCATGCCAGGTAACAGTCACTGAACACTTAAGATACTCATATGAGAGTATATGAAATGTTAGAAAGAAACAAGATAAATTTACTTTATATCATTTTAATTGTATTTTGAATCATTCTTCTGCAGTTTTATTTTTCCAATGCTATCAGTGAAGCTAATTACAAATAACCTTCAACAAATGCAATAATCTTTGTTACAGATGACGCAAATCACATAGAGCATAATGCAGTTTTGACACAGTCAGTAGCCTACAGTCCTACGATTCATTGTTTGACTGTACATTTAGTATGGCAAAGCCTATTAGTAACTGAGTAGAACTTCATAACTTCTAGTGTCTCGATTTCAATCTATTTTATTGCCTGTGTGTGCCCGGGGTAACACCCTTGAGAGGGAGAACTCTTTCAAGCAAATAACATGTTCACGTTCAGTGGTCACCAGAGTGTTTCTTAAAGTAGTTAAGAACTGGATGCTTTTGTTGCAGAGCTGAATGACACAGATGATTAAAATTTGCAGCTCAAATGTGGGTACTCTGAAATGTCTCAATGTGGCTTTAAGCTATATTTATTTTGTAAGATTCGTGTTATTTCTTCCCTTTTTTCCAGGCAGGTTCCCATGTAGTCCAGACTGGCTTCAAATCCTACATAGTAGAGAATGAGCTCTTAGTGGCCCTTCTTGCATCTTCCACCTCCTCAGTACTAGGATAATAGGTGTGCACTGCCATGACTGCTTTATAAGACACCAGACATCAAACCAGAGCTTCCTGTATCCTAGGCAGGCATCATTATAATAACTGAATTACATCCCTTCCCCAGTTAGTAGGGATTTCTTTTCCTTTTAATATTAGATCTCTGAGAAGTCTAACTATTAAATGTCGGGTGACATAAATACCATCGTGACGTGATGTGAAAACATGGTAATGGTGGAACGTGTCTAGTTTCAGAATGAAAATGGTTCATGTCCATCTCACTGGATGTCTTGGGAATCTGCAAGCATAAAGTCAATGTGGCTCTTTTCAATCTGATGACGATGGCTGCTGGGAGAGGCTTGCAGAGCCATACATCACTGAGGCACTGCCTCATCTTTCTCATGTGCTCCAAATTCCGTATGAAGGGGTAGAAAACTATGCCACACTGACTCCTCTTCTTCTCTCAGGATCATTTATATTTAAGAGGATAAGCTTAATGAACACTAGCGGGCTTTTGTTTAATTTTTCCTCATTTTCAGACAATAGTCATGGTCGATCAATTACTCAGCCTTTCTGTGTCATTGCACTTTTGTTTGTAAAGTTTTATCATAAAATAACTTCCTTCTCTACAATTTTTCCAGAAATTAGAGAGATCCTCAAGTTCTTTACTGTAGTTCTTGGACATATCCACAAGTTCAAAGTATTTGGACCTATCATTTCAAGGCCAAATGAAATAAATTGATATATTTGATTTCTATATCAATCTCACATTCAGGTAATTATAGGTAATAGAATCAGATCAAAGCATAGACTTTGTGCTTGATGCTTTAGGGATCATATCTTTCCTTTTACCTCATTGACTTTCTTCACTCATGACTTACTTTTCCTTCTCAACAACCCATCTTGCAATCACAGTCTCTCTTTCTCTTCCATTTCCATGTCACAATCTCAATCATAACACCTGCTTCCTGTATCTTTTACTTTTTCAGCCATACAATGAAGAGCATAAAGACTGTGACATCCCCTAGTTGGTGAATGCCAGGCTAAGTAAAATCCGGTCCTTTCATTATTTTGTCTCATGTCTGTACCCTAAGTTCTAAATACCTATAATACCACCATCCCCAAGCATATATGAGAATCCATATGCCTTCTTTGTACTGGTTGAAATAACAGGTAAAAAAAAATAGAAGCTCTGTATACTCCAATTGTTTATTTATGAAAGATCTATGGGAATGTCAACAGGCACTAATCAAGTGAGGCCATTGATTGCTACCAGATACTTTTCATATGCTGTCCTCCCACAAATATGGTTTCCTAACTCTTATTAATTAAACACATAAATACCAGAGCATGAAAGCACCAGATAACTTCACAGAGTTGTTTGTTAGTATAGAAAGTAGAAGACACCATCCCCTGATCACATAATACATTACAATATAAAATGTTATAAAATTCATTCAGTTAGAAAATGTATTAAGTATCAACTAGTTCTCCACTTTCTGCACATCCTTTTCTAAAAACAGTTCCAACCATAAAATCTTTCATTTTTGAGTCTTACTGATGGAAACTACATTTTAAATAGGAGGAAATCTGGAATTCAATGTATTCTATATCCTTTTTCTACATATTATGTCTTCCTCTTGCCAACTCAATATACCTTTATTTCCACATGTGTATTTATTTCACATATACGTGCTATGTTATACAAGTGGTTTTCAGAAAACAACTTGTTCAGTTCTGTCTGAGCATGAGGATTCTTGGGATCAATTCAGATGGTTAGAATTTGGCAGGAGGCACTATTGACCCCAGTCATAATGCCAGCCCTAACCAAAATCTACTTTTTATTCAGTATTCAGGGTGTAGGAATGAGAAATATGAGCCCTGCCTTCATTCATTCTGCCTCCCCATCTATCTTCATATCTAGTTAGAGTAAGCACCCTTGACACTCTTGCACCCCTGTGGCTTCTGCAAGGAATTTGAGTAAAAAACATTGAGCAATTATAGGTTTCTCACTATACAAAAGTGCAGTTACAAATGCATTCAGCACATTATTTTGTGATTACAGCATATATTTTTAGATTGTATAATAATTTTTCTTTGGAATGCATGTAATAAAAGCACATTTAAAGTCAAGAGGAATAAATTTACAGATTCCCCTTAAATCAGTCTCTTCTTTAATGTTAGAGGCGAGCTAAAATATTGAGTTGTTCAAGTAATTTGTAGGTTAGGAAAAAGTAAATGCATGTTTTCATTCCAAGTAAAGCATTTATCATTACCTGAGCTGCTACCTAGATTATAAAATAATGAATCTACATCTTCCCTGCTAGAATTGATTGGACGGTTTCTAACAATGTGAATGGTATTTTCAAAATGTAATTGATCTTCCCTTTGACAAAAATAAATTACACAGAGGTGAAAACATGTTCAGTAATGCTAATGACCATCTCATCTGCTCAGCAGAAAGCAATACAATGATAGCCAGATATTTGCAGAACATATCAGTTAATGATCGAGAAAATTAACCACACAATTCAACTACAAACAACATAAACAATACTTTGACCTGAAGAACTGAGTAGTTGATTCTATCTTTAATGAACCACTTCTCATCTGGGTTGAAACCAACATGGCTATAATGGCGACATATACTGAGAGAGAGAGAGAGAGAGAGAGAGAGAGAGAGAGAGAGAGAGAGAGAGAGAGAGAGAGAGAAGATAGATAGATAGATAGATGATATATAGATAGATAGATAGATAGATATAGATATCAATTTTTTCCTAATTCATTTCTTTGACTTTCTCCTCTCTGATTTAATTTTACTGACTTTACTAAAACTCACACCTCCACAGGCACACACACACACACACACACACACACTCACACATATATTTGTATTATATATATTATATATAATATATATAATAATATGTGCTCCGAGTCAACTATCCAAAAGAAAATTGCCATAAATAAAAATGATTCAGTAATGAATTTTATTTTCCTTTGGGTGGGCATAGAACTATGGATCTACACACAAGGAGAACAAAGTAAATCATAATTCACAGACATGTCTAAATATGAATGCCTAATTTTCTTTAAATGATATAAAACAGTCATCTGACCATCAGTGGACAGTCAGCCAGAACTGAAAACTCACTGATGGATGAGAGGTATGAGTAGCTTACAGCCAAAGGACTGAAAATGGAAATTTTAGAGTAAGACCTAATATTCTACTTTTCCTAAAGAAACAAAGTATGGGTTCCTTGTGATTCAGTTATGTTCTGTGTGAGTTTAAGTCTCAGGTGATATCAAATTTGATTTATGTGAGACAGACAATAAAACATGTTTTTAGCTGACATGTGATGAGGCATACTTGAAACTCCTATAATTCTAGTACAAGTCAGAAGCAGAGAATCTAGAGTTCAAGGTCAGAGTGAGTTATCCTAGAGGATCCTGTCTCCAAAACAACACCAAACAAAATTGTTAACACTGTGAGAGTTGTTGCAAGGTGGTGCTGTAATCTTGATAAGCACTATTCCAGTGGTAGTGTGTGTATCAACTGTATTGCTGATTCTTTTTATTACTGTGGACTCAAACATAGAGTCTATCCTCATGGCCTTCTTCTGTAAATGTTGGCATTTCAGATGCTTTTATCATAAGTAGACTGACGGAATAGAGAGTATACTTGTACCTTCTCTATAGTGCAAGCAATCTGATGTTTCCCTTCATTCTCTTTCTTTTCCAGTATGATTTGGAAACATGGCTTTGCTGGCCTGCTGTTTGGAAGGCCAGAAGTGATATGTGGGCTCTCTTCCATAGGAAATGCTCAAATCATCTTGGAGAAGTAGAGCTTCCCTACCCTTTCTCAGCCACTTCAGGCCACTTAAAATAGGATATCACAGCCAAATTTTGATCAGGCACAGCAGAGCAAGCTTGCACCCACCTGAGCATTGGTTGGATGATCATTTTAGTATAGCTTCATTTCATAGAAATGTGAGCTCAAACAATGGAAAATAAATAGAAAATTCTGCCTTACAACCTTATTGACTAAACTCTTACCAACTCTTCTAACTGGCTAAGAGAGTTTTATGTTCTTTATTATATTTATTTATTCAATGATTTTTTCAGTGGCATTCATTGTGCTATAAACTGAGGTATGGTTAATAAATATATTAGCAGTTGCCATGCAATTTAATAAGGAATATTTATAATAGAGCTTGGTAATGCCTGAGGACAGACATGTAATTTCTATGTCTTCAGTTTGTGAGCTGGCAAATTTTATCTCAGCTTGATGCAGGCGAAAGTCACATTGCTATGATGAGCAAGCCAGTAAGCAGCATCCCTCCAAGGCTTTTGTATCAGCTCAGGTCTCCAGGTTCCGACTCTGTTTAAGTTCTTAACCTGACTCCTCTCAATAATTTACACATAGAAACATAAGCCAAATAAACTGTCTTCCCCAAGTTGCTTTAGTGCTAGTGTTTCATCGTAACAAGAGTAATCCTAAGATACTATGGTTTCAATCCTTAGCCTCCTCAGGGAAAGTTGCATAAAACCAACCTTTTAACAGTGTCACAAAGATGAAAGCAACTGTCACTTCCTCACTGACACTTTGGCAACAGTGGTCTTGGGTTAAGTTAAAAATCTCTCATTGACAATGTACTTCAACTGGTTCTCAGTTCATTGAGATTTTAGCAAGAGTACAGGAGGATGCAAATCGGCATGCCCAACATTAGCACTATGGAATTCTCGTAAGCCCCTAGGAAAGATTTTGCATATTTCACCCTCAAGACGGTTACGCTAGGTGCACGAAGAACCTCACTTATATAAAGCCACTGGTGTGAGCTCATTCTACCATATATTTTCTGTTCCTGAGATAGACGCTACAGTGTATATAATTTGGTCTCATACTTTGGGATAGTTACATCTCATCATTTGATATGACAAAAACTACCAGTGCCATGGTACCTGCTGAATTCCACTCATCATGACTTAGCAACATAAACTTTAAAAAAAATTCCTCGAGGTAAACTCATCAGAAGATGTGGCCATAATTGACTATTTCTGTCAAGGAGGTTAGAGGGAAAATCACAGGGTCAGTCTTGACCCTTTCCATACGAAAGATTGTGTGTAGGTGGGAAAGTAGAGAAGCATGCTTCAAAACAGAGTTGTGGAATAAAGAGAAAGGAAAGTGGCTTTAAAATCGAGAGGACTATATTGTCATTACATAGAGGAAAAAAAATTCAGTATGAACAAACAGGCAGTCTTTAGGGATAACACTCTGTGGGAATGGCACATTAAAAAAAATAGAAATAAACCACAACCATACAAGAAATACCAGTTTTTTTCTATTCAATTATTTAAAACCACACATTCAATGAGCTCTAAATATAACATAGGATATATATATATTATATATATATGTATATATATAAATATAAAGATATAGATATAGACATAGACATAGACATAGACATAGATATAGATATAGATATACATATAGATATAGATAATGCACACATATATGCTTGGGTGATTTACTTTTTAAGACAATTGTCTTATCTGGAATGTGCAAAGGAAAAGAAGTTAGAAAGATGTATGTAATATTGGTGAGCAAGATATTATATGATTCAGAAAAAAAAGAAATTAACCTGAAATTGAATAAGGGTTGATGAAAATAGCAGTTTTGATAGATTAGAAGAAAAATACAATACCAGCCTTTTGCTGATCAATACACGGGAGAAGAATGTTGGAATAAATCACAGTGCTTACTTAAATTTCTGGTTTGTTCCTTAAGAGAAATTTCTGGTTTGATCCATTGGATCACACATACAAGACCCACAAGAAAATGAATTCCATTCTGTGACTAGTTTTTCAGGTTTCTTGAGAACACTCAAATAGAAATAATGTTGAGAACATTAGCTAGATCAGATGTTCTGAAGTGTCAAATAGGATGAAAGATTAATTACAACAAAAGTCCCTGTGAATCTATTAATGACATTTCATTGGTACTGATGAACTCATACCCAGACTCTCAGAATTGAGATGTGACAGGCACTTGAGATATAAAGAATAAATGTTTATCATATTACCATCTGTCTATAATAGAAAAGAATGTGAGATGAATGATGAGAACTTAATCATTTCCAGCCATTTGATAAAGGCATTTTTTTTTGCACAAGGACAAAGAAGAAATTTTCTGGTCAATTAAAAATTAAAAACCTTAAATATTCATTCAGAATAATGATATATATTAGAGACATCTTTTTATCACTGTTTAATTGTTCCAGATCCTCTACATTTAACCCGTAAGTCCCCTTGGCTAGTGTCAGTAACAAAAATATTTGGCATACTTAAAGAGATAGTTTTCATAAAAGAAGTTCCAGTTTTCTCACCATATGAAAATATATTTTGTTTTAAAATGTTTGGTAGAGGGGCTAGAGAGAAGACTCAATGGCTAAGAGTGCCTGCTACACTTTCAGAGGACTTAAGTTTGGCTTCTAGTATCCACATCAGGGGTGCAAAACTGTCTGGAACTCCAGGGGCGCACACAACCTCTTCTGGCCTCTCTGAAGGCACATACACTCAAGTGGCAAACACATATACATACACAAACACAGGCACCTAAACAAACAAATAAATGAGTAAGTAAATAAATCAATAAATAGTAACAATTTGAAACTTAAAATAAAGTTCTTACTTACCCTTCCCTAGAAAGAAGAATGCATTTTATTTAGGCCATTCTTTTAGACTCCAGTTGATCAATCCTATATTGCTTATATTCTAACAATTGAATTTTCTACATATGTGATATCGTTGGCCAGGGCATGGGTACAATATAGTTGTCTTTCAGTCATTTAGAATACCATCAAGTTTCTCAAAACAAAATATTGTGCTGCATTAAAATCCTTCCAGAAACAGAGTGGCCATTGCCCCTTTGTCTTCCTGATCAGCCTTCTCTGTACCATCGGCTGCTTTACCAGCCGTTACTCCATCTGCTCTATGACTATGGTTGTCTTGAAAACCCATTCCCACATGCTACTCCCACTCTGTCTCTCTTAGTAGCATGTTGCTTAAAGTCCGTCCCCTACATTTTCTCCCTTGTGCATTGTCACGAACATAGTCTCCATTTTAGGAAAGTAAAGAATAAATTAGCTCTCAGACCACTTTATTTTTTGTTAATTCTGTAAATCAAAGTCCTATGAGAGAGAAACTAGTGAAAACATTTAAAAAGAAGTCATTTGTGGATGGTAAGTTTGCAACAGACAGTTGTAAAGTGAGAATTAAATCTTCTTCAGTCATAAGAATATTTCATGAACAAGAAGGTAACCCATCAAAGTATGTAATGTTACTGTTTTCATTAAATACAGTTTTCTGCTATTCATTTCTAATACTAATTCTAAGAAAAAGTACTATTAATATTTTACTTCTTGTATTATGTACAATTTTATTTATTATATATTTAAATGTATGCAAAAATAAAATGTAAGGGGCTAGTGAAATGATTCAGTGTGTAAAAGCACTTTTCATAGAAGTGGTGGCCTGAATCCCCAGGAGCCATATAAAGGATGAACACAAAATGCAAACTTCTGTAATTCCAGAGCTGCTATTCAAAGATGTGAGGCAGAGACAGGAGGCTCCCTAAGGGTTAGCAAGCCTGGCCTTTCCAATAGAGAAAGAACAAAATATCCTTTCTTAAACAAGGTGGGAGGCTAGGACTGAGATCCAAAGTTGCACCGTGAACTCTACATATATGACATAGCATACCCATACCTATAACTACATATGAATATGGATAATCACATATATACCACACACATACACATACACCATATATACATACACATGCAATAAAATGAGGTAAAAATAAAAACAATAACCTTTAAATTTAGTCAGGACTTACCTTATGAAGAATGATGTCAGCCCATGTTTGTCACCTGACGTAATCTCTTTTTGTGCTTATCCTAGTTGAGACACTTCTTGGTTTAGTTTTCTGGGTTCCCATAAGAGAGTATTCTAATTTGGAAGGTCTAAACTACAGGAATTTATTTTATCACACTTCTTTGACCTAGAAGACAAAGATCAATGCTGCTTCCTGAATGCCTTTCACTTAGCCTCTACATGCTAATATTGTTTTCCCATGTATAAAATTTTGTCCTAGATCCCTGTTCTTATAAGGACAAGCTCATCTTGAACTATATTCTGACCAGGGACCTCAAGTAAATAAATTTAAACCACTTTAAATACTTTGTCTTCAAGTACAATCACATCCCAATATACCTTATTTTCATACTTTTATATATCAATTTTGGAGATTAATTCAGTCTATTGTATTATTGTTATTATTACCAATTGATACTATTATTATAATTAATTATTTATTTAAGAAATTTCCAATCAGCAAACCATTGAGGCCAACAAAGTGTTTCATAAAACCCCACACATTCTGAGGTCCAATAAAAGTTTTCTTTGTAATACTTTGTGCTAATTACTTATTATTGCTGTATTTAATGTAATCTGAAAGACTTAAATGATGGCTTCAGTTGCTATTGTGAGGTTGATGTCCATAGGTTTTACAAAGACATTCTTAAATTTATAAGCATTATCTTAGGTAATTTTCTTGAAACTGATTTGTTGATGTTAATGATCTGTTAAGTCAAAGATTAACATTCTGAATTTAAGTTTACCCATTATGTTAGCTCCATGCATTTATGTAGTTGATGCTTGCAATTGCTTCTTCATAATAAAGTATAAATTTGAGAGATTGAAGGACCTGAATTCAGTTCTCATCACCCACATTATGTGCTTCAGAAATACATTTAATTCTATCTCCTTGGAACATGATGGACTCTTCTAGCCTCTGACAATTAGAAACAAAATAGCATCAGGACCCATGAACATTGTATGAGCAACATAACTAGCCTTTAGTTTTCTCATATATCATATTCTGTTTTGTATAATTACTTATCTGTCTTATTGCTTTTATGCTGGGTCTCCTATTGCTTGTGAGTGAATTCCACTCTTACCAATATCAACGCAGTGTCACAATTCCTTAAGCTCTCTAAGTTTTAGTTTTTGAAATTCATATTAAAATACCTCTCATACATATATACAATAATGGTATCTCTCTTACTGTTATGGTGAAAAATGAGAAAATGAGCAGAACTTGCCTGATTCATTATTTATTGAAGAGTAACTGCAACCTCAGTGCTTAGCAACTTAAAATCATGAGACCACTATGATCTCATACAATAGAAGTGAGCTGAGATTTGGGCATGACCTATCTTGGAACTTCTGGCTCAGAGTGTTCAATTATGTGCTCAGTGAAACTGACCTTTGTGAAGGCAAAAGGATCAGCTCCTAGCAGATACGTATTCATAGACAACAAGCCAAACTGAGTGACAAATGTCATAGTTCCTCTACACAGACCTCCCTATGGGCTACTTGATTCCTTTGAACATGGTGTCCCTCATTTCCAAAGTAAACAATAAAAGAGAGAACTAGATAGAAGCTAAGATCTGTTCTTGAAGGACACAGGCCCTCACTTCTACTACATTCTTTTCATATGTAGCTTGTTAAAAGTTCAAAACCAGAAAGATGAAACAAATTAGATTCTTCCATTTGAAAGGAAGCATATTTGAGGATTTATAGACATTGTTTCAAGATAACCATATTGGAATTGCCTGTAAATATCCAGCATAAATATTTCTCCATGGAATTTCCTTCACTCCACTCCAACATACACATGTGGACACACAGATGCACATAAACACATGTACATTCATTCATATGCAAATATGCATACTCACCCACAGTCACATAAACCACACCCCAATTTCTTTGTCTTCAGAGAGGAAGAATCAACTGCATATAGGAATCTAAGGGTTTTTTTCCCCTTGTTGCTACAGAGAGAATTTAAGTATGATATATATATATATATATATATATATATATATATATATATATATACATATATGCATGGAAGCAGCTTCCAGTCCTCCAGAGAATTCATTATTGGGCAGTGGTAAAATGTCAGCAAAGGCCATGGCTTGTTATTATAAAAATTACAGCATGCTTTGGCTCAAATCGAATTCCTTGAAATGTAGCATCTATACCAGCAAGAGGTAGATATACTGGGGTTAGCATATGGCAAGTACTGCCCTGACCCCTGATTCTGCAGCTAAATGATGTGTGACTGGAACAGAAAGAGACCAATTTCCATAAGTTTCATGTGAGGAGCGGTTTCTTTACAGTCTCACCATCTGCTGCTAGTTAAAAATTTTTGCCTTCAAAATGGTATTTTTACTTCCCACCCTCTACCCCTTTCAAATGCTGTAATGAACAAGAAGAATTATTGAAAATGAGGAGAAGTATCTCCCTAGTTCTTTCAAAGCACTCATTAATGGCAACAGAGTACCAATTTCATTTCTGAAAGCATATTTTAGCTTCCAACGCACTTGGAAATTTTTTACTGATTATGAATTATAGCATCACGTTAAAAATGGTTTTCGATGCTTTATGGTGCTGAAAAGAAGATCACACTTCTAGGTTTTAATGATTAGGCACAGGCTTCACAGAAATCTCTACATGCTCTCATGTACTAATTTCGGGACAAATCTAGTTAGCGTCCATTATTTCAGAATTTGCCGGTCTACAGATCATGTAAAGTGGCTTAAACATGTACAGGGAAACACATGTCAAATACAGGGTTTAGCCTCTTCTGCAATTAGAGGGAGGTAATCAGACTGGGTGTGCCAAGTAAGGAAAAGCTCCAGTGCTATCCTGATCATGGTTTCTGTTGACTCTATTTACCCATGAAGTTTTTCAATAAGTCACTCGGTATTTATGTTAAACAACTTTACACATTAGCCTTAACTATCACTAACCATTTATGCTGCATCCAAATATCTAAGAAGGCTTCACTTAAATGGATATTCTAAGATACTGGACTTTGCTTTTGGCTGTTTTCCTTGTAAATCTACACATGGAATCTATGTCTAAGTCAGCTATTGCATAACAAGATAACCCCAAAAGTACTTAGTGATAAGCATGCATTCTGTCATCGGATTGGTATGTCATCTGGGTTCGCTCTACTCCTTCAGTTGTACTTGCAGGTTTCAGGGAAAACATTATCCAACATGCAAATTTCTGAGCCTACTGCACAGAACAAGATAAACCTTTCTTGTGTCTTTCTTTTAATCTTCACAAGACAAATGGCCGCCACTCTCGAAGTTATGAGGCAGGGAAAGGCACGCATATCCTGATGATACATAAGCCTTGTTGCAAACAGTGTTGAAAATAATCTAATGTGTAGCATTCTGATCGAGAAATTATGTGCTGTACACCAAAGCTGTAAAAAAAGCAATGCTATGAACCATTCTTTTTGGCACGGTATAGTTTTGTAATTTTTATATATACACAGTTGTGTGCCTGTATGAGTTTGTTTGGCAGCATGTATGTGTCAGAGGTCTAAAGATGGCATCGTATTCTCTGGAATGAGTGGCTGGGAGCCATGATATTTTTGGGATGAACAAATTCCCAAGCCTTTGATGTCCTTGCTGAAAAATGTCAATAAAAAAAATAGGATTAAGAAGAGTTTCTCAGGAATGTGTATATGCCTGATGTCTGAGTCAACAGCACCTCTGGGAAGGTTTTATATGGTAGAAATGCAGTAGAGTATGTAGAAGGGCAGAAGCCAAGTGATTACAAAAGTAATACAATCTATGCAGAATGAGAGCAAATATTTGAACACGGTAGTGGCAACTCTTACTGAAATTCACAAATAAAAGTAGAGTTCAAGTGACCTAAGATGAAATCCCATTGCTAACATCACAAAAAACTAGTGCTTTGTTGGAAACCTACCAAGGACAGTATGCCAGTCCCAGGCAGGGCATTGTTCGCTGGATCCTCCTTTGGTCATTTCCTGCTACATTACTAATACAGTAAATGTCCTTGAGCATCATTTTACCATCTATACGTTTGCCCAGTGTTTTCAGCTCGACAAGAAGAGTGTGTGGTTATATGGGGTTTTTGTTTGTTTGTTTTGTTTTTGTCTGTTAATTTTTGTTTTTTTTTTTTGCAGGCCCAAACTTGACATATCAGGTACTGTTTGATAAATATGACAGGATTTACTTCCGCAGATATGATGAATAGTAAAAACTCCAGGATAAAACCTAATGGAATCCCTTCATACACTGAGGTTGCCTTTGATATCCTTTGACACACAACCATCCCTGTAGCACAATTACCAGGTTACTATTTAGAAACCTCATGGCCTTCAGTTAAAAGCAAACCAAGTAATCAACTAACCAAACAAAAACATTAACCTTCATTATCATTATAAAATATATTTTTGAGACAGAAGTAGTTTTTCTATAACAAAACAGATGTCCAAACCCACTTTAAGCAATTTATTTCCTGCCCAGATGTTACTTCTGCTGTGGAGTCATAAGTACCAAGAATGATCTAATGTCTCCATGCCAAGACCCAAGAATTGGCTGGAAAATTTAAAGCCTATGATATTTCTTAACTGTAGATATTTTAGCAAATTTGGACATGGTGTAAAAATGTTTCCTTCATAGGAAAGACAAATATAGACAAAGCTTAAATCTTTTACATTACCAAGTATTTCTTTCACTCTTGTGAGAATAAATTCTGAAGAATATTGGCATATCAGGAGAATTTACTGACAGAGTAGCAGATGATAGAAAGAAAAATCTATAGGTAGGCTAACCCTGTCCTAAAATGAGGCAGCTCTCAGGACAAGTCTGGTTAGATATACTAAGCCCTTTATGCTTAATTTAATACCTGTCCCTCAAATCACACAACTTTGGCTCTTGTGAGCTATGTTGTCACAAAAGGGGATGATTTTCTGGACATGTTTTGAAAAAGTCAATCACAGTTGCAAAATCAAAGATTGGAACTATTGGATAATTTCTCAATTTCCATTTTTTCTCTTTCAAGTTCTCTCAAAAGCAAAGAAACAAAGAGACATAGAAAGTAAGCCTGGGTCTTCCTTTAGAGTGCAGCAGTCACATGATTGATTGTGAAAGGGTCTGTGTGGTTTTCTGTATTTTGTGTCCAGTCCTACGTCTAGAGAAAAACTGTTCAAATTTTCTTTATAGAATAGAAACAAAGAAGGAGAGAAGAAAAGAAGAAAGGAAGTGCTGGGGAGGGATACCATGCATGGACAAGAAGACAGATTGCTGGGATTGCCATAAAAGTTTGACAATAAAAAATACTGACAGTGTACTGGAACCTCATGAAGATGTAGTATTTCTAATGCCTTAGTTAAGGTTTTACTGCTATGAACAGATACCATGACCAAGGCAAGCCTTTTGAAAGACATTTAATTGGGGCTGACTTACAAATTCAGGGGTTCAGTCCAGTATCATCAAGGCAGGAACTTCGGAGCATCCAAGCAGACATGGTCCAGAAGTAGCTAGGAGTTCTACATCTTCATCTGAAGGTTGCTAGTGGAAGACTGACTTCCAGGCAGCTAGGGTAAGAGTCTTATAGTCTACACCCACAATGACAAACCTACTCCAACAAGGCTACACCTCCTAATAGTGCCACTCCATGAGCGAAGCATAAACAAATCATCACATTTCACTTTCTGGCCCTTATAGGCTGGTCCAAACACATGGGTCTATGGAGGCCCATAGCCATACCATAGTAAAAAGTACATTTCTTCCAACTTCAAAAGTCTCCATATTCTATAGCAGTCTCAACAATGTTAAAAGTCCAAAGTGCAAAGTCTCTTCTGAGATCCATCCAATCACTTAACTGTAATCCCCAAATCAAGACAGGAAACCAGTTGTGCAAACTCCAGACTCCACACGTCCATGTACGATATCAAAGCAGTTTTCACATTTACAACTCCTTTTTCATCTTTGTTGATAGCAAGAATTTTCTTTCTCCTGGCCTGGTTCCACGCTCTGTTAAGCAGCATTTCTCAGGAGACATGCTATGGCTCTGGAATCTTGAAACTCTTGAGGTCTCCAAGGCAGTTTCAATGTTAAAGCTTCTTGCTTCAGTGTCTGGGATCAACAAATGATCGTCTCCAAAGAGCTGGCATCATTTCTGCAGCTCTGCCCTCTACGCCACTCTAAGCTCAGGTGGATCCATCCACTGCCTCTGCGGTTCTTGGTGATCATCTCATGGTACTGGCATTAGCAATACACTGGGGTCTTCTACTGCTACCAGGTGTCCCCAATAGCCTCTCAAAGGCTCTCTTCATGATTTCAAGTATCAAATCCTTTGCATGAGTCCTTCAGTCCTGGGCTATCAACCGCAACTGAGGCTACACTTTCACCAATGGCCTACCATGGCCTCGCACAATGCCAAGCCTCATCTGTTCTTCATGACCTCTTCATGCCTTCATGTTGGATGACTCTTAAACATTGCAAGGTACAACTGCTGAAGGAGGTACAACCTTGACTATCTCTGGAACACAGCTTCTTTGTGCTCTCAGAAAAACACTTCCCGGAAGATTTCACCTCAGTGATGCTAGTTTCACCACTAATTTCTTAGCTCCAGCTAATCAGAATCAATTGTCCCAGTAATACCTTCTATTATTCACTCAAAAGCCAGACCCACATATCCAAACTGCCAAGTTCTTCTGCTTTCTGGGGCTGGAACATGCCCCCTTGTTCTCTTACATTATCATTAGCTTCCTCTTTTCCAACTGTTTCTCAACCTAAACTTGGCTGTCTTGGACCTTGCTCTGTGGATTGACCTTGACCCCAGAGATCTGCATCGCTGTCTCCTGGGATTAATGGCATGTACCACTATGCCTGGATTTAAGCTTTTCTTCACCTAGAACTTGTTCAGTCTTGGGCTAACATTGAACTTAGAGATCTGCTTGGCTTCATCTCCTGGGATTAAAGGTACACACCACCATACTTGAATATAAACTTAGCTGGGTAGGATATTGCTCCAAAGTTCCACTCCCTTAATTCAATCTAATATCCTTGAACACAGGATTAACCTTCATGTTGCTTCCTGGTGCCCCTTTAGTACTTGAACCATATATTTTATATTTTTCCTTTCTAAGCTTGCTATACTTGTTCAAAATGTTCCCCATGAGTCTTAACCAGAGAACTAAATCTGTGATGAGCATTTCCAAGATTTCCTTTGTCAATGCAATTAACAAAGATATCTCTTCACCTTAGTTTCAGGCAGACTCTTCAGATAAAGGCAAGAAGTAGTCATACTTTTCACCCAAATACCACAAAAACAGTCTCTAGGCCATATATTGAAATTATCCATTGAAACCATTTGGGCCAGGTTCACACAATTCAAATCACTCTCTGTTACAAAGTCTTCCATAGGCCTACTAGGATAGCCATTAAGACAACATTTAAAGCATTCTACTGCTTTCCAAATCCAAAGTCCCAAAATCTACATTCTTCCAAACAAAATCATGGTAAGCCCTATCACTGCAATACCCCAGTCCCTGGTACCAACTTAGGGTTTTACTGCTGTGAATAGACATCATGACCAAGGCAAATCTTTTAAAAGACAACATTTATTTAGGGCTGGCTTACAAGTTCAGAGGTTCAGCCCAGTATTATCAAGGCAGGAACATGGAAGAATCCAGGCAAACATGTTGCAGGAGGATCTGAGGGTCCTAAATCTTCACCTGAAGGCTGCTAGTGGACGACTGAGTTCCAGGCAACTAGGGTGAGGGTCTTATAGCCCATACCCACAGTGACACAGTTACTCCAACAAGGCCACTTCTCCTAATAGTGACACTCCCTTGGCCAAGCTTATACAAACCATCATATCTAGTGACAGAGAGGAAATGCCTTTGGTCTTCCTTTGGTCCTCCCCTGCCCCATTATTACCAAGGCTAGTTTTGTTGGGTGCCATCATACTCTCTACTCCACCATCCTCAGAATGGGATAGAATGAGAGAATAAGGGAGAGAAGGGGGAGGTAAAAATAAGATTAAAGGGCCCTAAGAGGAAAATGGATGGAAAGGGGGAGAAGGGAGAGGACAGAAAGAATGGTGGGGGGGGGAAGTAAAGGGAAGAGAAGAACGGAGAAAGGAAGCCATTAGAAAGTTTTCTCTCATATCGGTGGTTTTACCTGATCATCACTGATTATCTCTCTAAAGAATATCTTTCCATTTCCCGATAAATACCAGTCCATTTGGCTTGTGATCTGGATTGGTTTCAGTTGCACTAACTCTTTCACAACCAGAGGAAGGATTCCAACAAAATACAGTCTTTCAGTGAGTGTTCTTTCCATGAGTATGTGGGTAACATGGCACAGTCTAAAGACAGTAAACCATGAGGCACTTGCTAGCAAGATTAAAGAATTAAAAGATCTTTCTTGTCAACGTGTACACCAGACAGCAAATCTGAAGCTGCCATGAGCCACATTGCAGTCTGCTAGATCAAGGAAGTCTGCCAGGAGGGAGGCAAGCAGCAGGATAGAAATAAAGAATTCCAGACTGAACACAATTCTTTATGTTTTCCCACCAAATCTTCTATAGCACCTTTCTTAAATGATAGAGTTGCTTTTATGATGTTTGATAATTGTAGGGCACGACAGGCACATTTCTTTATTTCTTTGTTACTACCCAAGAACCGATGGCTTATTCTCCCTGTATGATGTTCCCATATATATGCATCCTTCATCACAGCATCCCACTATTGGGTCATAATCTTTTGAAATAAGAAAAATGTACTAACCACTATTTTTCTACCTTTATACACAATTGATGCTGAAATGCTGTTGAAAGAATTATTGAAAGTAACTGCACATAACCTCTTATTTGGAAGGTCCAGTTTATTAATGCAACTATACTTTTACTGTATTTTGAAGTATTTTTGGAAATGAGTGTGGGAAATGAAATAATTATGAAAATATCTTGAAAATTGCTTCATATTTTATAGCTTACATCGATGTTTCCTACCATTATCACAGTAGGGAAGAATCCTCTGGCACCAGAAAAAGCCACAAAACATAATGAATAGCAATTTCTCTTTAGTTTATGTTTGTTTCACTCCTTATAATGATTGCCTTGACACTATTTTCAATTATTATGGATGTTGAGATGCATTTAATAGCTATCATGGTACCAAATATACTCCACAGCCATTTAATAAGTATCTAAATTTACAGTTATTAAAGTTTGTTTTCTGTTCCTATTGAAGTACACAGCTATGTCACTTTATATTTTTCTTAGAGAGTGAACTACAGCTTGAGGAATGGAGAAAAGCCAGCACTGTAAGTGTACAGCTCTGTTTCCCAACATATGTATGTCTCTGTAACCATAACCGTTACACCTCTATAGCTCAGGTTGCCCTCAAACTCACATGAGTCCTCCTGTGTGAGCTTCTTTTACGTTGAAATTACAAACATAAGACACCATGTTGATTTTTATACCATAAGAAGTGGACAGAAAACAACATAGCATCAGTCATTAAGAGACTTTTCCATACCAGTACATGCAATCATAATTAACAAATGGCAAGTCATTGACAAATTAAAAATAATTGAACCTCCTGTCTTTGCTCTGCTTGCCTATCCTATGCCTCAACAAAGCCTTGTAAGGTCTCTATACCTGGGCATACACACTCCATATCTAACCTCCAGGTCTAGCCTGGATCATATATTTGTATGCTGGCACAGTCTGGAGAGCCTGTGGCTCCTAGCCTGACTGTGCTATCTGCAACCTCTAGACTTGGCCCAGTTGCACTTGTGTACTTTCCTTTCTCTTGACTCTTACCTGCTCATGTGATCCCCAACGTCTAGGCTTATGCACCAGGAAGTGCCAGGTCAGTGACCCTCTGGTGAGGGTAAAACTTTCACCCATCTATGTCATCTCAAATTCTCAATGTTGGTATGCCACTGTAGCCTTATTTGTGCCTAAGATCCCAACATCTCACACCATCATGACATTCTAATGTATAGCTTGAGTCGAATAGCTTACAGAGCAGCCCAAGCAGATCTAAAACTTATCTCATTGCCATGATTCTTTGTTTAACACTAATTTCAAATTCAAATCACCCTGTATCATTAAGCCAAACTCAAGACTGAGTATCTGAGCAACCAACCAACAAAGTATATATATATATATATATATATATATATATATATATATATATATATATATTTAACCAAACTTAGGCAATAACAAATCAAAGCCAAATTCTACTACTGAGTCAACCTCGGATCTCATAGCAGATACAGAACCAATGAAAGAAGTTTTTGCTCAAGTCGCATTGCAAAACCACAAAAGATATAAAAAGCTCAACCAGTAAGTTCTCCCTAAAATTCACAAGACCTATAGAAATATTCACCAATGGAAGTACCTTGCTGAATGCCAGGTACAGAGTTTAAAACAGCAATTAGAAAAATGATTAACCTATGGTATAGTATACAACAAACCTCTCTGCAAGCAAGTAAATTTATCTACTATTACACCTGACAACCCGAGTTTATCTTTTAGACCCAAGAAAAGATAAAGCTGACTCTTCTGATTTATCCCATCACTGGCACGCACATATACTGTGGTCTGCAGGAGTACATATCACACATGCACATAAATTAAATAAAATGTTAAACTACTTTAAAATGGGAAAACAAACTGGGTAGTAGTAGCATGTGATTTGTAATATACAATAAAATACATTTGTATTATTCAATACCACTACTTTGGAATATGAGAGGCAATTCATATATAATATCATATCAGTATTTGGGCTCATATTTCTAAGTTTCATTCAAGCTTCAGGATGCTTTGCTCTAGTTCTCATATTAAGACATACTCCAGTGACTAAATATATCCAGTAGGCCCGAATTTTTCAAACCCATGCTGTCCCAGTAGCATGACTCTTGGAACCAAGCCACGTATGTGGATTCCAGAGGGATCTCACCGCTAACTACAATGAGAACCTCTCACTTCTATATATTTTTAAATAAAAAATAATTCACCTATATTTAGGTATTCTTCAGTTTTATTATACACAATAAGTGGAGGTAATTTGTAAGAATAACCTCCCATATATATGTTCCAGAACATGAAACAATAAAAAATAAAAACAGGTAACTCTGAAGCATGAGTGGACACAATTGAGTATTCCTAGTCATTCTGACACACCGAAACCTGGGAGATACATTTCAGATTCAATGAACTAGGAATCTAGGCAAGCAAAGAAGGACAGTTTAACCTAATGAAATAAGAATGTGATGGTTAATCTTGTGCATCCATGTGATCGGGCCATACAGGAAACTAAGTAGTTATTGTTCTAAGCATATCAACAGGGGAGCGTCCAGTTATTTGCAGATGTCACAGATGATGTTCCTTAATATAAAGGGCTATCCCTAAATCCATGGAAAATTTGTAATAATCCATCATGTGAACACCAAGCAGAGGAGGAATCTTATTTTCCCCCTTATTCCACTTGCTTGGGTATCTCATCTCATCTCTCGCCTCCAAGACAGAACCTGTTGGTTATATTTCTCTGGAGACTCATAACACAAGAGAACTACATGTTTTCTTACAGAAAACCAATCTTCAAAATTCTTGTAAAGTATTATAAAAAAAAAGTAAAAACAGCAAGAGAAAATAATGTGCCTGACAAACAGCTGTGAGCAAATTTATGTAAACAACTAGACATCCATAAAGAAGCATTGGATTATAGAACAAAAACAAACCTTAGAAAATCTATTCCATACAAAGCCCAGGATGAAGGAGGAGTCACTCCTCAAGAAAATGAATAAAAAAAATGAATATAAAACATTTGGAAATCCTGGGGGTTTATAAGTCTCCTCTCCAGATAAAGTTTATCAGACTTAAACTTCCTATGCCTTACTGAACATGTTAGTAATTTTCGTAATGCTTATGAGGATACATGTTGTCTCACTTTTAGTCAGAGGCAGGGTGAAGAATGACCTTGGACCTCCAGACACCACATGTTATATTCTTATATGATTATATATTTGATAATGAATTTATTGCATGATATATTTTTCAAAATTAAGTCGTAAGCAATTATCAAATCATATAGAGTTATTTTTAAATGCAAAGGAAACTTTTGTTCTATCTCCTAAGTATCTGTCTCCTAAGACCGAAAATTAAACATCAATTGATTGTTAAAAATCCACAAGTGAAGCAACAACTTTTCTGATCTATTTTGGAATTATATTTCTTGGGGTCAGGCATAATGACACATATGTTTAATCCTGGGCAGACCACTGACTTTGAAGCCAATCTGGTCTACATAGTGAGTTCTGATCCTGTCGTGAAAAAACAAAGCAATTTTCTACTTCCATCCATTTGTCTAAAACACCCAGGATATCCTCATTCTTAACACATGAGTAGTATTCCATTGTATAAATGAATCACATTTTTTGTAGCCATTGTTCTATCATGGGACATCTGGGTTGTTTCCAGCTTCTGGCTATCACAAAGAAGGCTACTATGAACATGGAAGTTTTGGGTATATTCCCAAGAATGGTGTATCTGGGTCTTTAGACACATCTATTTCTAATTTCCTGAGGAATCTCCAAATTGTTTTCCAGAGTGGTTGTACCAGTTTGAAATCCTACCAGTATACCACATGTATACTATAGGTACACATGCCTACATACATGTGTGCACCTATAGAACACATACAAAAGAACAATAAAGAAGGGTAAATGTAAAAAAATAATAAAAATATTATTTACATAGAAATAAACACAAAATACACAAAATATACATTACAGTAAGCATAGCAAACACATCCAAGGTTTTCATAAATCAACTCATTTATTTTTATAATATCTTTTAAGAATCAAAATTTCCCCATATGCAAATCAAATATATAATAACAAGTGTAATTTATAGATCAACAAAATCTTTTAAGAATCTGTGAGGAGGGTAATTTTTAGGTGATACCAGGAACATTCATGATAGTGTGGTAGTAAATAAAAATATAGTTTTCAAAGACAAAGAATATTTGATTTTCAAATCAAAATTTTAGTGTCAGTGTTATAGACGTTATAGGATCATATTTTCTCAGAACTTTCTATTCTCAGACAAACTCTTTCTTTTCTGGCTAGGACAGATAAGGTAAAAATCTGCCTTAAATGTTCATAAATACATGTCTGGCAGAAGATTTTTTGATTATTCAAAAATTTGAATTATATAGAAAAACTGTTCAATGTTAAATTTAAGAAGCAAATTACACTAACAGGTAGAAAATGAAATGAATATAACATACAATGCCATAAAATTTTTAAATCTATAAAATACCCAAATTAAAGGATAGAATATTTTGAAGTTTTTAAAACTCTGTTAACAATCCTACATCTGATAGCAGGCTAATATCCAAAATACACAAAGAACAAGTTAAACTCCAGAGAATCAAATAACCCTATTAAAAATAGGGTACAATGCTAAACAAAGAATTCTCAGCTGAGGAATATCGAATGGCTGAGAAGCACCTAAAGAAATGCTCAACATCCTTAGTCATCAGAGAAATACAAATCAAAACAACCCTGAGATTCCACCTCACACCAGTCAGAATAGCTAAGATCAAAAACTCAGGTGATTGGGGTTGGGGATTTAGCTCAGTGGTAGAGCGCTTGCCTAGCAAGCCCAAGGCCCTGGGTTCAGTCCCCAGCTCCGAAAAAAAACAAAACAAAAACAAAAACAAAAACCAAAAAAAAAAAAAAAAAAACTCAGGTGACAGCAGATACTGGTGAGGATGTGGAGAAAGAGGAACACTCCTTTATTATTGGTGGGATTGCAAACTGGTACAACCACTCTGGAAATCAGTCTGGAGGTTCAAGACTGATAACAAGGACACATGCTCCACTATGTTCATAACAGCCTTATTTACTAAAGCCAGAAGCTGGAAAGAACCCAGATGTCCTTCAACAGAGGAATGAATTCAGAAAATGTGGTACATCTACACAATGGAGTACTGCTCAGCTATCAAAAAAAATGATTTCATGAAATTCATAAGCAAATGGATTGAACTAGAAAATATCATCCTGTGTGAGGTAACCCATTGACAGAAAACCACACATGATATACACTCACTGATAAGTATATAGATATTAACCCAAACTCGAATTTCCCAAGACGCAATCCACAAACCACATGAAACTCAAGAAGAAATATGACCAAAATGCAGATGCTTCACTCCTTCTTAAAAGGGGGAACAAAAATATTCATGAGAGGGTATATGGAGGCAAAGTTTAGAGCAGAGACTGAAGGAGTGGCCATTTAGAGCCTGTCAAACATGTGCCCCATATATATCCAGCCACCAAAACTAGGTAAGATTGATGAAGCTAAGAAGTGCATGCTGACAGGAACCAGATACATATCTCTCCTGAGAGACAGAACCAGAGCATGTCAAATACAGAGGCGAATGCAAGCAGTAAACCACTGAACTGAGAATGGGACCCCCGTTGGAGGAATTAGAGAAAGTATTGAAAGAACTGAAGGGGCTTACAACCCCATAAGAACAACAATGCCAACCAACCAGAGCTTCCAGAGACTAAACTACTACCCAAAGACTATACATGGACTGACCCATGGCTTCAGCTGCGTATGTTGCAGAGGATGGCCTTGTTGGGCACCAGTGGAAGGAGAAGAAGCCCTTGGTCCTGCCAAGGTTGGACCCCCAGTGCCAGGGAATGTCAGGGAGGGGCCGGTAAGGAGGTGTGGATGAGGAGGGGAACACCCTTATAGAAGAAGGGGAAGGGGAGGGGATAGGGGGCTTATGAACAGAAAACCGGGAAAGGGAATAACATTTGAAATGTAAATAAATATATCCAATAAAAACAAAGAATAAAAAAAATACCATCAAGGGGGGCCTCTGTTAAAATATACATAATATGAATCTTATCAGTTTAGTGCAAAGAAATATATCTACATTGTTATGTGCCTATTATCATTATGTATCTCCAAAACATGTCATCTTACAAGCTGAAAATTCTATGCCTACTAACTTCTCAATGTATGCTTCTTCCAGCCACTTATCACCATGATTCTCCTGTCCCTACATTTTGTGTGTGGTGACTCACACAGCCTTTGCCTTTTAGAGGTTGGAACATGGTGAACTCCCTAATAGGTAATATTAATTATTATTCATTGGTCAATAGGTCCGTAAGTCTTGTTAAATGTTTTTCTGTTAGTTTTCAATAAGCACTTGAATTGTTGCAACATTATAGAAAATGTTATTGCATTGCTAAAAATATGGCTATCGAGAATCTTTACAAACCTTTTCATTATTTTACACATATATGTAATTGCTTAATAATAAACATTATTAATAAAATATTTGAGTAATTACTATACTATTTTTAGAGTGGCCTTAATATTTTATATTACCTATCATCAAAGTACCAAAGAGATGTAATTTCATCAAATCCTCACTAATGCTATAAATTAATTTATTGTTTTAATAATATTTTTCTTACAGAGTGTGTGATCATACCCCATTGTAGTTTGTATTTCCATGTTCCAAATGATTAGGAAAAAATACATTCTGGTTTTTCAGAAATCAACTAATTTCTGAAATAATACCTTTTAAGAATCAAAAGTCTACCCATTTGCAAACCAAATATACAATAATAGTGTGTGTATATTGCAGGAACACATGTCCACATACATAAGAACACTTATAGAACAACAAACAATAACAAAGAGTGGTAAATGTGAAGAAACAATAAAAATATTGCTTGTGTAGAAATCAGAGATGAATACAATGTCAGAATGTCTTTTTCTGTGTTGATTGGACAATGGTACAGCTTTAGGGGAATGTTTATTCAATTCTACTGCCCTTTTGAGTGGGTTGTTGGGCTATTTGATGGGGAAGAGGTCTTTTTGAATCCTATATTCTGGGAAATTAATTCTTTAGCAAATGTGTGATTTTAAAATATTTTCTCCCATTTTGTGAATTGCCTTTTCACAGCTAATAATAAAAACATTATAATTTTTGTGTTGACACTATGCAGTTCAGAGAGCATAAAGTTCCCATCCTTCAAATAAAAGAACTTTACATCGACAATACTATTGTGAATACTAAAATCTGTTTTTATATGTGTCTGTGTGTGTGTCACAATAAATAGGAGCAATAATAAAAACACAATATCACACAAATGCATACACTCACAATTACTTAAACACACATACACATTTTGTATGTTCTATGTTAGTTTTTATGACACACACATGTAATTTCTGTACTCAGCAGGCTGAGGTGAGGTACAAACTTTTCTGACAAAAAGTTGGTCAGTGGTCTGGATATTTTTTTTTGAATATTTTTTATTTACATTTCAAATGTTAACTCCTTGCCTGGTTTCCCAACCATACACCCACATTTCCCACCACCTCCCCTTCCTCTATGAGGGTGTTCACCCACCCACCCACCCTTTCTGACTCCCCGCCCTGATATTCCCTTACAATGGGGTTGAGCATTGGCAGGACCAAGGGCTTGTCCTCCCATTGATGCCCAACAAGGCCATCCTCTACTACATATGCAGCTGGAGCCATGGTTCTATCCATGTATACTCTTGTGATGGTGGTTTAGTCTCTGAAAGCTCTGATTAGGTGGTATGGTTGTTCTTATGGGGTTGCAAACCCCTTCAGCTCCTTCAATTCTTTAACTCCTACAGTGGGACCACGTTCTCAGTTCAATGGTTGGCTGCAAGCATCTGCTTCTGTATTTGTCATGGTCTGGCAGAGTCTCTCAGGAGACAGCTATGTCAGGCTCCTGTCAGCATGTACTTCTTGGCATCAGCAATATTATCTGGGCTTGGTGGCTATATGTGTATGGGCAGGATCCCCAGGTGGGACAGTCTCTAGATGGCCTTTACTTTGTCTTTGCTCCAAACTTTGTCTCTTTATCTCCTCCATTGAATACTTTGTTTCCTCTTCCAAGAAGGACTGAGGCATCCACACTTTCTTTGGTCATCCTTCTTGTGCTCCATGTGGTTTGCGGATTGTATCTTGCGTAATCTGAGTTTATGGACAAATATCCATTTATCAGTGTGTGAATACCATGTGTGCTTCTTTTGGGATTGGGTTACCTCACTCAGGATAATGTTTTCCAGTTCCATCCATTTGCCTACGAATTTCATCATTTTTTAATAGCTGAGTAGTACTCCATTGTATAAATGTCCAACATTTTCTTTATCCATTCCTCTGTTGTAGTCATCATGGAAATGCACGTCAAAACAACTGTGAGATTCTGTGTTACGCCAGTCAGAACGGTCAAGATAAAAAAAAACCCGATTGCAAGTACTGATAAGGATGTTCAACAAGGGCAGTCCTCCTACATGGCTGGTAGAAGTGCAATTTTACAACCACTTTGTAAATCAACTTCATGATTCCTCAAACAATTGAAAATATTTCTACTTCAAGACCCAGTGATACCACTTCTGGGCATATAACCAAAAGATGCTCAACCATACCCAAGACTCCACTTGTTCATAGTAGCTTTACTCATAACAGCCAGAAACTAGAAACAACCTAGCTGTCCTTTAATTGAAGAATGGATAAAGAAAATGTGGCACATCTAAACAATGGAACACTTGTCAGCTATTAAAACATTTCAGGAAAATGGATGGAACTACACAATATTGTCCTGAATGAGGTAACTCAGAAACAGAAACACACACATGGTATGTATTCTCTTATTAATGGACACTCACCATAAAGATCATGATAACCATGGTACATTTTCACAGAACCAAAGAAACTAAGTAACAAGGAGGGTACAAGGGAGGATGTTTGGTTTTCACTCAGGAAATAAAAAAGACATCAGATGTCTATTGATGGAGGGAGGAAACTGGGTGGAAGAGGAGATGGGTGAACAGGGAGGGAAAGAACAGAAAGGGCTGGGAGTTAGAATGAAAGTCAGGGAAGGGGGCATCTCTGGGATGAGCTGGAGACATGGGAAAGGGGAGACTCCCAGGAGTCTCTGGGGGTGACCTTAACTGAGACTACTAGTAGCTGAAGATGTACAAACTGATATGGCCACCTCCTGTAACCAACAAAACATCCAGTGGAGGGAGGGGGACACCAACCCTCCCATAAAACTTTCAGCCAAAAAGTTGTCCTGCATGCAAGACATAAAGGGATAAAGATGGAAGGGATCGCCAACCAATGACTGACTCAACTTGAGACCCATCTCATGAGAGAGCCAACCATAAAACTATTAATGATACCATGCTTTACTTGTAGACAGGAGCATAACGTAACTGTCTATTGAGAGGCTTCATCCTGAAGCTGACGCAAAGACCCATAGCCAAACATCAGGCAGAGCTTGGGGAGTCTCTGAAAGAATGGAAGATAGGATTGAGGGACGAGAGAAGTCAAGGGCACCATAAGGAGACCCGCAGAGTCAACTACCCTGGCCCAATAAGAACTCACAGAGACTGCAGCACCAACCAAAGAACATGCAGGACTGGACCTAGACCCCTTACAAATTTGTAATAGATGTGCAGCTTGGTCTTTACGTGGGTCCCTTATAATTGGAGCAGGGGAGCGAGGCAAGGGGCTGTCTATGATTCTGTTGCCTGATATTGGATTCCCTTCCACTAGCTGGACATTCTGGTCAGGCCCCAGTAGCAAAAGAAGCACTTAGTTCTACTGCAACATAATGTGCCAAGGCAGATGGGACACATGTGAGGGACTGCAGAGGTAGCTTCCCTTTCTCTAAGGAGAAAGGTAGGGGGCTAGGGGAGAGGAGTTGTAAGGGTATAGCTGTGATGAGAGGAGGGAGGATAGCTGTCTTTGGTATATAAAGTAAAATAATTAATGGGAAAAAGTTCAAAATTAAATATTAAAATTCGTTGAGAAATCTGAACTTAACTTCATTTTGACAGGAAAAGGATGGAGAAGGGAATTCTAGAAGACACCGCACATTCTAAAGTTTCTTATTGAAAGACCTTTTCCTATCTGAACCTGTGCATAACTCACTTATGCTAGAGCTTCATTGCTAATTAGAAATCAAGCATTCAAGACAGATGCTTCAGTCACTTCCTAGAAATGGCACTTCATAAAAATCTCTCCCAATAATTGAGTTGGTATTTTGCTATCCTGCTTCTCTGCATTAAGCTATTCAACAATTCAACTTCACATCACCACAGAACTTTTATGCACACAAGCTTTGTGTAGAGATATAAGGATTTTAAATTTTTTCTTTAAAATGTTATCCCTGCTTTAAGTAGAATTTTCTATTCATGTCATAAGTCACATCAGTGTAGAAAAGGCACTGAGAAACCTTTAGGTTCAGTGATAAGGAATAAAATACCAAATACTGTTTTGTATTGTTCAGCCGAAAATATATAAATCATTAAGAATTTTATAAAACCTATGGACATACTGAGGAATGAATAGTGCCAACCTATCTATTACCATACAGGAAGCCATGCGCTATAACACATCCTTCTGGGATATCTGAGTTTCCATTATAAGCTTCATTCTTCCCCCATAGGGATTTTTGTGACTGATTCAGTGAGATTAAATGCTGGAAATCCACCATCCTTGATCACACTGATGGACCCTACATCAAGAAGGCAAAGGATGTATCTGTGAACCTGTGTAGGACAGATGTTAAATTTTTTCAAAACGAACAATATATATATATATATATATGAGATGATGATCATGATATCAGGTAAGGTCTCCTTGTAAAGGATATTGATCTGAGGGTCAAATAGTATGTATTATGAGACAAGCTGATGACATAAATTACTTGAAAGTAAGTGCATAGTAGCAATTATGAATTATAAGGCAGAGTACAGAGAAACTGAAATATGGCAAGCAGGCATGATCTGAGAACAGAGAAGGGCTCTCTGGACCATGACCTGTTGCAATGGGAATATCTGAATGCCTATTTTACAGGTTCCTGTCTTTCTGAGACAGGGAGCATTTTCTTCTGCTCAACAGCATTTCTTCAGAGACCCTGAATTACATCCTTGATATCTTGTTAAATGCACTTTCAGGACACCTGAAAGTATTGAGAAATATTATTTTTTCATTGTTCTGGAATTATATAAAGACTACATTAATCCACTAACATTTTGAAATATTTTGAAAATTTATAACCAGTCATAGAAATCCAGTTACCTGTGCTAATTAGGAAAACGCTTCAACACTATTATTAGAATTTATTGCTAGATGTATTAGCTAGAGCACATGTTCTGCCATTTTCCAAAATCCTACCACTCTCTATTGTACACTATTTCCATTATACTTAATCGTTTTTTTTATTCTTCAAACTGAGAGAAAACAAATTGATAATGGGGAAAGCTCTAAGGTTTAGGGAATGGGGATAGTGCAAATACTGATGACATAGAAAATGGGTGTGTAATACCTGCATGGCAAAGACAAATGTTGAGGATTTAAAAAGAAAAGTAAAGGTTCTGGTGTTGGTGTGATGAATTAGCAGGTAAGGGTATGTGCTGTCAAGCCTGACAACCTGAGTTTGATGCACAGAACTACATGGTGGAAAGATAGAACTAATAGGGCTTGTTGTCCTTTGATCTCTAAACACTTACAAATGTCCCTCATCTCTAACACACAATCACACACACATATATACACAATGAATAAAGAAAGGAAAGAAGGGAATGGAAATCAAAGGGGAAAGAAGAAAGAAATAAAGAAAGAAAAAAGAAAGGAAGGAAGGAAGGAAGGAAAGAAGAGAAGGAAGAGAGAAATGCACACATACACACAAATATACATAGACAAAAGATACATAGATACATACATAGATGATAGATACATACACATACATACATAGATGATAGATAGATAGATAGATAGATAGATAGATAGATAGATAGAAAAGGAATAAATATTCCATAAGGAAACATTTTAAGCATTTTTCTCCAGTTGCAGGCAGTTGGATTTTAGAACTGACCTTATATAGAAATCTTCCATGGTAAACAAGATCATGTGTTTCCTCAGCATCCTTTTCTGAACTTACTAATCACCTAATCCATTCTTAATGATGTGTTGAGATTTTTAATGAAAACAAGATTTTTCCTAAGACATTAGTTTAAAGATGTTATAAATATATTGAGAAATACAAAATAAAAATAAAAATGACTCTTCTCAAAATTTACTTGCTAGTAAATACCAAGAATTGACATGTATTGGGAAATAACTATACAGAAAATATATATAGTTTTCGAGTAACTGTTCTCAGAAAGACATCAAAAAATGACTACCCATGAGAAATAAGTGATCGAGGACACACAAAATATGATAACACCTAATCCCAGAAATTTGAACCAGTGAATTTATTGAGCTTCCTTACATGGGTACAAGACTGTTTGCAAAGTATGGGCAACTCAAAAACTGATGGACCACTGGAAAGTCTCTCTCATCATGGATGATGACTTTCTGGAAATTATTATTTTTCATTCAGTTAATTCTATATTTCTGGTGTACATTAACATCTCCCAAGACAATCAAAGTGCATCTGAGAAGCATCAGGCAAAGGCAGAGAAATAAGTAGAATTCCAGGTAAGGGAAACTCTATGCCATCCTTCAATAGGGAGCATTAATATTTCCATGACTGTTACCATGGGCATAGCTTCATTGTACGGAGATGCTCATTTCATTACCATGGCTACAAGACCGAGGTTATCTCTTATTCTTAATGGGAATGAGTGGGCACTGAAAGCTAAAAGCACAACATTATATTCTGTTTGTAATTCAGTTCTTGTAAATTGGCACTTTTACTCTAATTTAAAACATGAAACATCTAGGGTACAAAGGTTAAATGATTTGCCAAAATATAATGATATTATTAAATGGTAGCTAGAATTTAAACAGTCTGGATCAAAGTCCCATATTATATCCAATATACCATTTTTCTATACTTAAAATACTTTTTTTCTGGCAAAATTTTGTCTATTGATATTTATATCGTTGGATATCACAAGAAAGTCTGCCCTCTTATCAGGATGAACTATATTAGGAAATAAGATAAAATGTTAGAATTAAATTGCTTGGAGACTTCCAAATTCCCATTGCTATGAAAATCATTTTGCACAACGCAAATATGTTAACTGGCTTAAGCTCAAGATATTTTAGATTAAATTCCTTTCTTTTTCTCCATAGAGTACTACTTATTTACTCTCTCACCGTTCATCCATGGTAAATATCTTCATTTCCTTATTGGTGTTTATTTAAATAATTGGCCTTCTAAATGAGAGTAGAGTTGTAATAGGACAATTATTCTACAACACACACACACACACACACACACACACACACACACACACACATAGCATGAGAGTGAGAGGCATTGAGATAGAGTGATAGAATAACACAGACAGACAGACATTCAGATATAGACAGACACACAAAAAATAATTGAAGTACTCACACCAGCTTCCATTCTAATACCACTAAAGAAAATAATCTTGCTATATTTAGTTCTTATTTCATTTTCCCTTCTCTGAACAGAGGATCTTCAACTATTGGCTTAAGAGATTTTTTTTTCATCAATTTTGAAAACTTGTGACAGCCCTAGCAACAACTAATACCACTCCCGATTGTTAGGAGAATTGCTCTTATTTTAATATATAAAAAGCAATAGTTATTAGTGACTATCAATCGATGAGTGGTTTATCTTGAATATAATTTATGTCAATGATGTTTATTTATAAATATATGAATATGAATATATTTTACACACATATACATATGCACATATATGTCCTGCAGAGTATGTTTAGTGCAGCTTAGACATACATGTGTTTAGACCTAACCCCCTGAGACTAGATAACCTATCAAGAAGCTCATCCCGACATGAGACTCATTCTCCTGCTCTCAGTACTCATTAACTATTAATTGCATATAGCTCTTCATCTGAGCTCCTCATGAGTTCCCCACTTCCATTTTACTCAGTAATGGATTTCATTTTAAGTAGAAATTCAGAAAGAACCAGTGTGCTTCTTCAAATTTGAACATAAATATAAGACCTGTTCATTACCACCTATGAGGCATAGACTTGATAAACAGCTTACTTTTTAAAGTAAAATTGCATCATCAATAAACATATCAATGTAGATTGTGACCACATGAGTACATATGACCATTTAAATCAGATCAGAAAAAAACAAGCGAACAAACAAGCAGACAACAACAAAAACAGCAAAAGCAGGCTTTCCTTGGGCCTCAAAGACTCCAGACAGAAAGGGGGTGCAAAACCCTCAAAAGCCTATTAGAAAGGAGACACAGAACACTGATATGATGATGACCCCACTAACTTGTCAAGGGATTACCTGGTATATACATCAAGGAATCAATAAACAGAGGGATTCTGAATGTCCACAAGGCTTCAGTTCTTCTTGGTTGATACAGGCTGTTTGAGTGCACATCTAAATTCCCATTTTTTCATCCATATGAACTAAGGCCAGCCCTAGCATTGCAGTCCAATCCTGCAATTTTCAACTCCTTAAATTATTAGAGTGACTTCGAATATATCACCTCTCTGCCTCTACCTCCTAGAAGGCTGTCTTGATCTCTCTGAACCCTGCTGCCAACTCTGTATTTATTTTGTTGTAATCTTGAATCTCAATCTTGAATCTCAATTCTGAATCTCAATTTTGAATCTCAATGTCTCTCTCTGTCTCTCTGTCTCTGTCTCTGTCTCTGTGTGTGTGTCTGTCTCTGTCTCTGTCTCTGTCTCTCTCTCTCTCTCTCTCTCTGTGTGTGTGTGTGTGTGTGTGTGTGTGTGTGTGAGAGAGAGAGAGAGAGAGAGAGAGAGAGAGAGAGAGAGACTCAGACTCCCTTACCAAGAGTTTTAAAATGTTCAATGGTACTACTTTGTACAAACTATAAACCAAATCTTCCATGATCCATGAAGTACTGAATGTACTTAAAGGACAAGGGGCTTTCTTTTCTTTATGAAAAAGTACAGCATGGTTCATCAATGATAGACATGTGTATCTCAACTACACCTTGACAGACAAGGCAGCCTGAGTTCCACCAATATTACTGAAACAACTGCAAATTTGAATCCTTAAAAAGACACATTAACTATGCATGAAAAAGTTCTTTCCTTTTATTTTTTTCAATTGTCATTCAATATCTGTTCAAAATTTACAAATAGTTTTGCATTGGTATTGGATAGAAAAGCAAAATCAGGTACCTGACTACTGAAACTTGTTCTGTGACTATGGGGATGGAGTGAGATATTATCTTAATTCAATATTGGATTTCACCATCCACTTTTTCATTGAGAGCAGAAACAGGTGAACTTTCCAGATGCTCCAAATTTTTTTTCTTTAACTGCATTCAGATTGTTGAAGTCTCTCAACTTTCTTCCAAAGAAATGTGGTACTTACAACACTCTTGCCCTTTAATATCACCCAGGGAGATATAAAGCCCAGCAGAAAACTGTATTCTGTCACAATTACACCAGGCCTGCATATTTTAGCAATTTCTACTGCATTATGTAGTCAGATGAGGCTGGTCATTGACCACTTGCTCACCCCTATCAATTGCATTAGCATTTAACTTGTCACTTTAAATTACTGAGGTAACAAAAGTTTAAGAAGGTTACAAAAGATGTAATCCCCCACTTAAAACAACAACCCCCATAACAAAGATGACTACTGAACTACACAGAGAGGTTACCTGCTTCTGCTGTCTCATTTTAGTGATGATATATACAAGGTTTTCTTCCAGACACCTGGGTTTCAAAATGTTTAAATTATATTTGGTCTAAAGAACTCATAAGATTCTATAGAGTTGGTACTGTAAGGGAGACCAAGTGAGTGTCATGTGACACAGCAGCTGTTTAAAGCCACTGTATCACAGGTTGCCTTCTAAAGACAAGACCAATGTGGAAGGCATATAGGAGAAAGGACTAGGACTCTATAAAGCCCAGATGCCACTCTGATAGATCTCCATGGGTTTGGAAAGAGGCAGAGTTGGCAAGTGAAAGAATAAGACCTTTGTCACTTAATGTAACAGCATGGACTGTGCCTTCTGGTATCTGGGAAGAAGTCCCCTACCAGTCAATCGTTTGAAAACTACCCTTCTCCTATAACCTGGATTTGAGCTATCTCCCTAGGGTCCACTTGTCAAAGGCTTGATTCTTAATGTATTTTACTATTGGGAAGAGGCCGAATAATAAAATGTGGGCACTTGATGGGAGAAGTCTGATCACTGGGAATTGATCCCAAAAGAAATATTTAGAACCCTGTTCTTTCTTCTACTCACTTTCTGGCCACCATAAGGTAATAAAATCTCTTCAACCATATGGTCTCCCAGTGAAGTGAAAGGCTGAGACAAGCAGATCAAAACAGGGCTAAACAACCATGGATTGAAATTACTGATCCAATGGAACAAAGTCTCTCCTCCTTTGAAATAAACCATCTCAGGTTTTGCTATCAGTTGCTTTGCTAACCCACCAACTAAACTAATTTATCCTAAATTGAGTGCTACTTTGACCAGTCTCACTGGGTAAGCCAAACTCAGACATAATTTAACAACAACAACAAAAAAGCTGTTTGGCAAGTTTTCCCTTTGAGCTAAATGGCTATTTTGTCTAGTGCATTCACGACTAGTAGGTAGACTGACCTATGATTATGCTGTGTTCAGAAAGTTCTGTGATAAGGTTGTACCTATATGAACATAGTGTTCAGCAGAGATAAATAATATACTGCTGGGTTAAGTGTTTCAAGTACAGTGAAGGCTGTGAATAAAGTACACAATGTGAAAACATGAACTCATGCATATATAATTGAGTGGTAGGTAGAAACATAAGTGCTGGAAGGAATATGTTAGCGGAAAACAAAAACCGCAGTGTTCAAGACAAGAATATATTATCGTGGCGACACATTAGCAGTAGACTGCCAAATACCTTTTGAGTTTGCAAAGGAGAATTACCTCAAGGCATTACCTTTATTTGGCATGCTTTCTCATTGTTCTGCAAAGACTTGCATTGTTCTCCTTATAATATCTACTATTAAAAAAATAACCAGTCACTCCCACCTCAGATATCAGAAGTTGTTTCTCAGTACTTGACAGACTCTTGTTATATTAAACAATCATTGAGACTCCCAGACCACAAAGCTCATTGTTATCTTCCTGGATCCCTAGTGAATATTTCACACTGTCACCAGCAACCCATAAACTTGTTCTCCACTGACAAGAATTGTTGAGAGACCACACTGTTCTTCTCTACAATGTTACTGTTTTAAAAGAAAGAAAGATTACTTTGAAATTAGAGATAAGAGTCCTTTAAAAAAACAATAACAACAACAACTAAGTCTGGATTGTCAGAACTGTCAAGCTTTTATAATTAAGACATCGTTGTGGGATTGAGAGGATGGCCTTATCCTATTATGCTATATAACGAAGCAAAAAATACATCTGGAGAAAAGTGCATATAAAGTGCAAAGACAAACTTAAGGCTGTATAATTTCTAGTCACTAAAAAAGAGTATTTTTAATGTAAACATTTTACTATAAAAATATAATATGCAAATGAATAGGGACCCTGAATAGAGCAAGTGTGAAACACACATTTTTTTGAATAGGCATGCTTTTTTTTTTTTACCAGAAGTAATTATAAATTATTCAGAAGAAGAAAAACAATGAATCACAACAAAAATAACTTGATAATATAGAAGCGGGGGCCCTATTGCATGAAATAATACAAAAGGCTGCACCATCCCACACTAGCACCGGCTACTCTCTAACCCCAGCGGTCTCGCTGCCTCCATGTCTAGCCCCATGCAGTGGCTACCCATCTCGTGGTTAGCTGTCACAAATCCCTATAACCTGGTAAAATTAAAACTCTAGATGCTTGTAATTTATCTGTCAGATTTATATCAGTAAATTCTCAACCCACAAAATGCCCAAACAAAAAACTCAGAGCCAATTGATATTGACATAAGCTGCCCTCTTAGATTGGACAATTTTTTTCTGTAATAATCCATCCCTTATATGATATTGATAGCTACATGTGCCTATTTAAAGCAACACGGGTCTGAGTTGCCCTCCACTTCCTCCATTTTCCTTCCCTCTCCCCTCCCTCCTATCTCTCCTGCCTCTCAAAAACTCTCAGCCCGCCCTCCTTCTGTACTGTCCAATCACAGGCCTTGTCTTTCACCTACCCTCACCTACTTAGATACAGCAATCTATATGCACCCATACTCCATGAGCTTCACTGCAACGAAGCTCCAACATGTGCGTGTATATGCAAGCCCACACAAACATATCCTAAGAGTCCGATCTGGCACTTGAATCAAGAACCAAGATTAATGAAATGCTTAATGTTCAAAACATGTATCCCATATGCAACTCCAGTTCAATTCTAAGTCAAATATTGCTCACTAGATTTTGTCTTACCCTATCAAAAGTTAAGTTTCTCATGAAAATGTACACATAAAACAAGCAATAAGTGGGAAAAATAAGACAAAGAATATTGTTGCAAAAATAAATCTATGAGTAATTTTATTTTAAAATATGTAGAATATTCCTTTTTAAGGAAAATAAACTGGACATTATTAAATCAGTTTCGAAGTATATAACTTACAAGCTCATAGAGAATACATATGGCATATCCACATAGTGCCAAGCACATAAGGGAGTAATCAAAGACATATCTCAACTCTCACTCCACATCATATTTGCATGCCCTTAAAGGAAGACCCAGTAAGGGATAGCAGCTAAACATTGTGTCAAGAATGTCTGTTTGCTTGTTACAGACACTGTGGTCTCTGATGATACAAATGCTCCAAACTACATCATCCTTCACTCCCCTAATGGGAAAGCTCTTCAAACTTACTAGCACAGACAGATCATCTTCTGGCAATCAACATCTGGTGATTCACATTTCACAGCACAGGCAATTACGGTCATGATATCATGTGCAGTAATTATGACAGTAAACCAGAACATAAATGAACTCATACTATGCACAGTCTCTGGGAAAGATTTTTCTTCTCTGGGTAGTAAAACTCTGAATGTAGAGACATAAAGGCATGCTGAATAATGAGACCGTCATTTGAATGAATGTAAAATTTTTTGAAAGAAAAACATTAAATTTTTATTGCATCTATCCATTTTGTTTGTACATCTGTATGTATGTTTGTGGGTACAGATATGCCATGTCGTGCACTTGTGTAGAGATAGAGAAGGACGTGCTTTGTCCACTAGGCTATCTACTGGCTCAACAACAGCTTTTTATTTTTATTTATTTATTTATTTATTTATTTATTTATTTATTCATTCATTCATTCATTCATTCATTCATTTTACATCTCAATCAAAGCCCCCTACTCCATGTCCTCTCTCACACAATCCTTCTTCTTATACCCCTCCCCTTCTCTTCTGAGTAGCAGGGCCCCTGCCTCAAGGCATCATCCTACCCTGGCATACCAAATCACTGCAGGACTCCCTGCATCCCCTTCCACTGAAGCTCACTTCAGTTATTGAACTCTAAGATTCCACTTTACACCCACCAGAATGGCTAGGATCAATAATTCAAGCAATAGCACATGCTAGCAAGGATATGGAGCAAACAGAACACTCTTCTGTGGCTTGTGGGAGTGCAAACTTGTACATCCACTCCCAAAATTAATTTGGCAGTTTCTCAGAGAATTGAGTTTTACCTCAAGGACAAGCTATATCACTCTTGGACATATATCCCAAGTTGCTCCACCATACCACAAGGACATATGTTGCAGCATGTTCATAAGCAGCTCTATTTTGGAATAGCCAGAAGCTAGAACGAGTCCAGATGACCCTCAACTGAAGAATGGGTAAAGAAAATGTGGTTCTTTTACATAACAGAATACTATTCAGTTATTAAAAATAAAAACATCATGAAATGTGCAGGCAAATGGATGGAACTAGAAAGTATCATCCTGAATGAGGTGACTCATAGCAAAAGGCTTGCACGGTATGTATTCAAGTGTAAGTGGAATTAGCTATAAAGTGCAGGATAACCATGCTACAATCCACAGACCCAAAGAGGGGAAATAACAAGGAGGACTCAATGGAAGGTTCTTGAATCTTACTCAACAAGGAAAATAAAATAGACACTGGAGGTAGCTGGAAGGAGAGAACAGGATGGGAAGTGGGGATGGGAAGTGGAAAGGGGGATCAGGTACAGGAAGAGTGGGGAAGAAGGAACAACTTTTTAAAAAATAAATAAATCGCCACATGTATATCTACGTGACCTGTGACTTTTCCTGAATATGGAACTCTCAGACGCATGTTCCATTCCTTTGCAATGCAGAATACAGGATCTAGAGTCTCTTTCCCCAGCAATCTGCCTAGGGACTAGTAAGAATCAGTGGCTGAAATTCAGAATTTTTGCAGCTCGATCTGGGACAAGGTAGAGTAACTGAGTCTATTTCTGCTAATATGTTGAGGCTCAAATGTCCTCCACAGACTCACATCTTGCATCCTTATTCTGCAAATAGCTCCCAGAGTTGTTAGCAGTACTTGGAGAGCTTGTGGCTACTTTGGGACTTAAGGTCTAGTTGGAGAGGGTCTTTGGCGGCAGATATTAGGTTTAACCTTATCTATGGTCTGTCTCTTTCCCTCTGACTCTCCCTCTCCCGCACCCTGCTCCTGTTTGCCACGAGGCTAATAGCTTGTGTCACATGTTGCTACTCTCATGATATTCTACCCCAACACATGGAGCAAGCAATCATAAACTAAACCCACTGAGCTTCTGAGTCAAAATAAACACTACCCCCCATTAAGTCATTCTCACATAGTCTGGTTAGAACTACACAAAAGAAAGTAGTGCGGTCTGTGTTGTTTCCGGCTTCCCTGTATGTGTTTGTGTTGTCTGCTTTACCAAATCCCTCTATTTGTTTGCATGGTACAGTTATAATGTTCTCCAAATCTGGAGGATGTCCTGACTGACACACGTTTCTTATGTGTTTGTTTCTGTGATATCAGTTGTTCTGTTTTGTACTCATGCAGTAAAGTGCACCTCAAAATGTTGACAGATGGCTTACTCATACAATATGCTAACATTTTAATCTTTTCTAGGAAAGACCTATAGACCTTTCAGGAAGGAAATAACTTTGCTCTTATGTTGTCATTAGGCTCTTTCTCTGCTCTTCTGGCTCTCGAGAAAATCTATATTCTCCTGTCTCAGCCTCCTTTAGGGATGGGATTCCAGACATCCATCACCATTCACACTTGAGAAAGCAAAACAATGCGTTGCTACTGAACTGAGATGGTGCTGGGGCTGTTGCTCAGTAGTAGACTTCTTTTCCTGCCCAGATCAACCTTTGGCCTCTTATCCAATGCTCCAATGTTCACAGATATTTAAGACATTAGAGCATATACAAATTAATGTACTTTTGAATGACGTGTGGCAATCCAAAGTATAGGATGCATAGCTGCTAGGCATGAAATAAAAATATAATTCTAAAAAAGTGCCTCATCAGGCAGAGGCAGAGACAGATGGATCCCTGGGGTTTAACTTGTCCACACACAAAGTTCCAGACCCTCTAGAGCTACATAGCAAAACTCTGCCAAATGAATGAATGAATGAACAAGTAAATGAAAGATACTGTTTTAAAAAAAAACCAAATGACTGCTCACAAAAAGGAGAAAGAGCAGCAAGTCTATCTTTCCTACTGATGGGTTGGTCCATAAGATCTTACATTTTTTAAAGAGTGGAAAAAATTTATTATTCCATAGTTAGCTATGAAAATATTGTGACAGAAATGTTAAAGGAGAGGAATAGGCTTGCCTTCCAGTGTATCGATGGCATCAGTCCATCAGATTTATCATAAGAGTAAATCTACTTTATTGTCATCAATCCCGACTACTTTCCAAATGTCAAGACACACACGCAAAAATGGCACAAAGTTGTTAAACATCACAGTGGTAGAACATTAAACTATCAGGTAACATTCAAAATACATATATATCATCCAAATATATACTTCTCTATTTCATTTCTCCCTTTTTTAATTCTTCCCATTCATTTCCTTTTCCTTTCTTCATCCATTTCTATTTTTCTCCATAGATTTGAACACGATAGGAATATGAAGGTTATCAATACTGTATGCATACAAATCTAGTAATATCTACTATGTCAAGGATATATATGCATATATATGAACACACATACACATGTACATAAATGTATATATATATATATATATATATATATATATATAACTTTTCTTGCAAATCTTCTTATTGTTTGAGCCATTGCTTTGGAGTCATTTTATTACACTATCATGTGTCTTGCATATTTTTCCTAAAGGAACATTCTAGCTTTTTGCTATTTAGTAAAGTGCTAAAATGTGTTTGGAAAATATAATTGCAAATTATGACTAGACAATAAAAAGTGCATCTTATTTGAGTGAGCAAAAGGTGTAGGCTAGACTTACTTGAATTCTGCGTCTTACTGGGAGATTGCATTTATTAAGTTCATATGGGTAAATCGACTAAGCAAAATTAATCAATTATATAAAGTAAAATTTATATATAATAAAATTATCAATTTAATTGCATGATGATTGTGAGCAAGTATATTCGGATGGTCCTTTATGAATAGTGGGTTACATCTGGATAAATGCACCATAAATGGAAGCTATCAAACGATGAAAATGTATTAATTACACTTAGTCAGACAACTTAGCTCAGGGCTACAGGTCGCTTCAGTGTCACTTGCTTTCCCTGTGGGTGGCATCCATTGAGAGTAGCAGTTGCCTTCTGTGGTGTGTTGCATTTCGGAGTGTTCTGAATGTTACAACCCCAGAAAAAGATAAAAATACTAAAGATGACCTATACTACTGCAAATTGCTCCTTTTATTCCAATAAAGAAAAAACTCTAAAAACAATAAGATAGCCATCTTACCCATTAAATATAATTTTATACAAATGGATTTTAAGAATTATTCATTGTATGTGTATGAGTGTTTGGCCTTCATTCGTTTATATCTTCTATGTACATGCCAGGTATTTAAGGAGACCAAGGAACTTTGAATCCATTGAAACTAGAGTTCCAGACTTGTGAGCCATAGTGTGGGTGAGGGGAACTAAACATTGTTCTCTGCAAGAGCTACAAAAGACCCTAACCAGCTCTCTAGCCCCCATGCAAAATTTTCATCAGGGTTTGCTTTTGAAATTATTCAGCAGTTAATACCGATACTTGAAAATTCTTACAAAATCTGAAAACTGTATTCAAATATTCAGAAACATTAAATACTAAAACCCATCCCCATCTCATCTCCTTACCTTTCCCCCATATTCCTCTTGTACTTTCATACCTTCTTTTAGTGTTGTGACCTTGTTAATCTAGGGTTGCGTGCCTAATCATATTTGAGAGGTATTTTTTAACTAGAAGATGGTCAACTTACCCATAGCTATACCACTGAAGAAAATGACATTCTCTCCTTCTGATGACTAGTAATCATTTCGTATTTAGAAAATTCTGTTTGCTTCCAATGATTAAACTTAAGATTTAACTGAAGATTGGTGTTGCTGTTACATTAGTAAGCTGTTTCAAAACATAAATAGTATGCCACATATTTACTCAGATCTTCACAATAGATCCATAGAAGAAATTATTATCAGATAGGAACTAAAGCTTGTGTAAAATCTCTGTTCTAAAGTCTCCGATTTCACACTAGCTCATCTGGAACTTCACTCAAGGCTATCTGTAATAACGGTTTCTTTTATCATGAGAAACTGTCCTTTAGTTATTATGAAACAGCACATTACGATTTGTCATTAGTCTACGACAAATGCACCTGTTTGTGAAGAGAACTTCAGGTATGCTAATAGTGTTCTTTTATTTCATGTAGTGATTTTTTCATTCAACAAATAATATGTAAATCTTGAAAATAAATTGAACAATAGGGACTTGAACATACTTTCCTATCTAATATGAATTGCCTTGAGGGAGTTGTATGGCTAGACTGATGGATGAAACAATGGTTTGGCAAAGGAGGAGTTGATGATCCCACAAGATGAAGGCCAAGGCTTACACAAAGAGGGGAAATCCAAGGTGATAATCATCATCAAGGAGCCTGTGGAGGAGAGTACCATGATCAGCCCCATGATTTGAAAATTATTACCAGCTCATGGTGCCTATTTCCATATGGTGGCTTAACCATCACCAACACGAGTGTAAAAATAATATTAATGAGGCAATGGCCAGCCGTGATGCATACCAGGACGGAAATTGAACATAAGACTTAAACAACACATGACAGACCAACTTTAGCCGGCCAACAAAATGATGATCTTTTAGTTATAAGGATCTTGATAACTCTTCAGCCTTCTAATCCGTAGTCTGTAGTACTAATGCATAATGTTCTCAAATGCAGGAGACAGCGGAGAAGAGAGCAAGTGAGACTGCAAGTGAGCCCTCAGTTTAACGATATTATAATCCACTAAACTAATCTAGCTACTTTCCAGTCAAAATTCCCAAGATACTTCGCATTTTAGTATTGATCTGACCCTCCCTGCTACACATGTGTTTTCATAGTGGCTTCTGGCCTCTCACCTGCATGGAAGTTTTGTCTTCTACTTACTCCCTAGCTCCTGGCTGTCAGAACATTTTTAAGCCAATCAGTGAGTGAGAAAGGTGGATGTTGACAAAATCTGAGGCCAGTGATAGGTCATAAGACTAACATGGCCAAGATCCAGCTAATACTCAGCTCTCTCCTGATTTAGCAAACAATTGAATATAGAGACAACATTTACACAGTGTACCTGAAAGCATATATGTGGGTTCATCTCTGGGTCTTGATTAAATTCTATTGATTGACATGTCTGTTTTGCTGACAGTACTATTCTGGTTTTACTGCTGTAGCTCTAGAGTGCAATTTGATGTAGCGGATGGTGATGTCTCCACAAGTTCTTTTATTTATTCAGGATTGTTTTTGTATTTTATGTTTTTGTGTTTTATGAAACTAATGATTGGCCTTTCAAGATCTGTGAAGAATTGTGTTGAAACTTTTATGGGGATTGCATTGAATTTGTAGATTGCGTTTGGTAGGTTGACTTCTTTCTTTTTCTTTCTTTTTTTTTTTAAATCTTACTGTCACATGAGCATGGGATATCTTTCCATCTTTCAGTATCTTCAATTTCTTTCTTGAGTATCGTAATGTTTTATTGTGTAAGGCTTTCACTTACATGTTTGGTTATAATTACCCCAAAATGCTTTATATTATTTAAAACTATTGTGAAATGTATTGTATCCCTGATTTCTTTCTCTGTCCTTTTGTCATTTGTCTATAGGAAGGCTATTGATTTTAGTGAGTTACCTTGTACCCAGCTACTTTGCTGAAAGTGTTTGTCACCTCCAGGAGTTTCTTGGTGGAATTTTATGGCTCAGTTATACATACTAACACATCATCTGCAAACAACAATACTTTGACTTTTTGCTTCCCAATATGCATCTCATAGATTTTCCTTGGTTGTCTTATTGTTCTAGCTAAGATTTCAAGCACTATAATGAATAGGTCTGGAGAGAGTGGACAGATTTGTCTTGTTCCTAATTTTAATATAATTGTTTTGAGTTTCTCTCTGTTTAAGTTGATGTTGGCTATAAATTTGCTGTAAACTATCTTTATTATGTTGAGGAGCACCCCTTATATCTCAATCTCTCCATAACTTTTGTATGGTCCTGGGTATTTGTAACCATGTTTACAAATTGTGTTGTTTACAACCAGTTTACAAACAGCTCCAGGATGTTGAATTTTCCCATCTAATGAAATTATAATATGGTTGTTTCTCCTCTTCAGGTTGTTTATGTGTTGGTAGATTTCTTGATATTCTTATCTTGAACCACCCCTGCAACTCAAGAATAAGGCTACTTTATCATGGTTGAAGATCTTTTTAATGTGTTCTTATATTGGATTTGCAAATTTTTATTTAATTTTTTTAATCTATGTTTATAAGGAAAATTGGTTTTTAATCCTCTTTCTCTGTTGGGTCTTTTTTGGTTTGAGTATTGGGGTAACTCAACTCTGGTCATGTGAAACAAAATGGGCAATGTTGTTTCTATTTCTACTTTTGTGGTATAATTTGAGACATGTTGGCATTAACTCTTCTTTGAATGTCTGGTAGAATTCTATGCCAAAACCATCTTGCTTTGCTTTTTTGGGGGGGAGGGGGGATGAAGAGACTTATTCACTGCTTCTATTTAACTAGATCTGTTTAAATTGCTTTTCTGATCTTGACTTAAATTTGGTAAGTGATACATACGTATTGAGAAAATTATCTACTTCTTTTAGATTTTTCCAATTTGGTGCAGTATCATTACTTAAAGTATGTGTTTATGATTCTCTGCATTTTCTTGGTGTGTTATTATGACTTCTCTTCATTTCTAATGTTAATTTGGATCCTCTGTTTCTCTACCTCTATCTCTCTGTCTGTCTGTCTCTCTTTTCCCATCACTATTTGGAAAGAGTTTATCAATCTTACTGGTTTTCTCAAAGAGGCATCTGTGTGTTTCATTGACTTTATTGATTTCTTTTTTTGTTCTTTGAAGCTCTCTTAAGTATGAGATCTTTATGTTTATTTTAGTGTAGGCACTTAGTGCTTAACTCCCCTAATTACAAATGCTTTGTAAGTTTGGACATGTCATGTATTCATTTATTCAAATCTAGAAAGTCTTTCTGTTTTTTCTCTGTTAACTTCTGTCTGAACACTGCTAAGTTGATTATGTAGGCTATGCTTATGTGCCCTTGACCCTTCTGGTTCTTACAATCATTCATTTTCCTGTTCTGTGTGGTTCCCTGAGTCCCACCTAATGTTTCGCTGTGAGTCTCTGCTCCCTTCAGTTGATAGAGGAAGTTGTTCTGATGATGAGTGGGACTAAACACTGTTCTAGGAGTGTAGCAGAAGATCATTAGGAGTCATTTCATTGACTTTCATTTTGGTGTAGTATGTTTTGGTTTTGTTGGTGTTGTTTGTTGTTGTTGTTATCGCTGTTGTTCTTTTGTTTGATCAGCTCTATTTGGGTCCATCCTAATGTCTCTGGTATATCCAGCCTCTATGTCCCAGCTATTCAGGCAATGTCAGGCCTGGATTCCCTCCTGGGGCATGTGCCCAAGTTGGAACAGTAATGACTCCCACATGCTCTGCACCATGCTGGTCCTGGAAATAAATCCTGTCACCTAAAACTACCCAAGATCCACCATTTGTCAAGTATTCGTTCCTAAAAGTAAACTTTATTACATTTTTAAAACACAACTGCCATTAATGATTAGGTTTGAAGCCAACTTCATTTGCCTACCAATTCTCTTTATTTAGAATAGCAAATTAGTCATAAATATCTGTGACAAAAATAAACCATGGAAATTCAGTGAAAATGCATCTTGTTATTATATCCAGGTTAGATTTATTCTATCTCATAATTTCAAAACAACAGTAAACTGGCATATCACTATATTATGTATTTTGGTACTTGAAAGTATTTTTATAATTATGGGCTATTAATAGACTAGTGGAACTCTGGCTTGGGCTTCTCTATACTTTGGTAAAGTCTAGAAAACATTTTAAACTACAAGGATGTAAAAGATTCTAGGGAAAACCAAGTATCAAATTCTGCCATGATTTATAAGCATTAGCATGGGGTTTATACTAAAGCATAAGAAACAACATTCTAATCAGAGTGTTCTTTGAATAAGACTTTATAGCACACGTCAACCAGACTTGGTTAAAGTATTTAAACATTGACCTCAATATTGCTCACGTGTATCATGGGCTAGGTTAACAAAATCTTACTTTGAAATAGATACCTTCCATTAATGTTCAGAATGCAAAACAGGAGAGACAGGAAGCCACAGTCAGGATGCAACCGGAAGCAAGGCCAGACAATATGACTGCAAGCCAATCCCACCCTCATCCCATGATTCCCCTGTTCCAGAGAGATTCTTTAGCTTCAAACATGGGAGCCTAGGAAGGAATTTTTACATTCAAGTATCAAAGGGAAATTTACAAGAATACCAAGATGTTTTAAGGCCTAGGGAATGGACTAGAATAAGTAGCAACCAGCTTACTGTAAAGAATAACATTTGTCAATTGTTTTTTTCCTTGTATATGTTTTTTGCCTTTTCTTACTCTATAGCTAGCAAATTTTTTTCTGCCCTGATTCACAGATATTTACACATCAGATCTGCAAAATAAGCAAAAGAGTAAACCTTAAAACATTTGTCCACAGATGTGCTAGGCAATACATGACTCCTGCATCTATCACAATAGTCCACAATTTGCAATAGCTATGCAACTTAGGTTGGCCTGAGGATTGTTCTATAAGAACACTAATGGATTTAACACAGTTATCTCAATGGAATTTATGAGAAATATTAGGTCAGTAGAATGGTATTCTGAGAGTTTTTTTTTTTTGAAGTGATACAAACAAAAAAAATAGCCATCCTAGCAATCAAAAAGGACTTAAAGGACTTCACTTAAACTGTTGTTGCCAATACTAAGCACATATCATACAGAATTTTCAGTTACTGATTTGATAATTGAAACTTAGCCATATTTTCTATATTTTGATACATCAATACATCCTTTGTCATCTTGGCAATAATTCAAAGCAATCCATACTCAGTACCCACAGAGCACCTGTTAGCATGTCCAAGGCACAAGGCAACGCTTCTCACTGACCTGGTGATTGTGTGTGTGTGTGTGTGTTTGTGTGTGTGTGTGTGTGTATGTGTGTGTGCACACGTGCGCATGTGAGTGCCTTTGCACCGAAAGTGCATGTATTTGTTTGCTCATGTTTGTTTCTGGGCATTGAACCAAGGTCCTTGCACATGCTCAGAACTCATTCTACTATTAGGATATACCTTTAGTCTCAATGATTCTACTGATTGGTATTGTACCCAGTGCTAATCAGATCCACTTGGTCAAAGACATAGGAAAACAAACTTTCTAGTAGTTACCAATATGTAATAGGCTAAAGAAAGGTAAACAGTGTTGGTTTAGAAGAGAAGCAAAGATTCATGTTCAACTGTAATTCTCTTGAAGCAGGGAAAAGATTTGGGGACTATAAGGAAACAAGTAAATCTTATTTTACTGATAAATATAAAGGAGGTCTGTTTGTCCTTCCTTCAGCAGATGCCGGTTACAGTAATGTTTTGGAATGAATGGAGCATGGCAGGGCTTAACTAGGTCTATGCTCTTTTTTATAATTTGGTTTAGTTTCTAAAAATGGTGCTATCATTACAATTTTACTTCTAAAACTCAGGATGTTTTCACAGCATTTTACATTTTAGTACTCAAATTTAAAAATGAAATGAGTAAATGCACTAAGATATTTAGCTTTGTATTACAATGACAGAGTAAGAAGCAGATTTGATAACAGCACTCAGATAAAATATTTTTATCATAGAATTCACTACAGAAATATGCAAAGTTTTTGCTTCACTATATGCTAGATTCTGAGCTATTTACTACATTACATCATTTTAATCTATCTAAACAAATGAGTGATTGGGGGTCAGTTAATTCTTACATTGTAGCTTTCAGAACTCTCACATCCGGCATATTGGAGCTTCAGATTTGAAACTTTGCTCTGTACATACTAGGGGGATGCACAACCAAATTATTCCCTAAGGCAGGCAGACACATTTTGGACAAACTTGTTTCCTTCCACAACAAGTTTGCATACAACAATTTCGTTGCTTGCCTGTGTGATATGAACGTTTACCTGTTTTGAACAGGCACATGTTGGGGTGGGGGACACAGAATGTTCCCTTCAGAGACCTCCATCCTTAAGCTAATCATATGAATTTTAAATGACAGAAATAGAGAAAAATTGTTGATGTAATAATCTTCCACTGTAGCTCCTTTGATTTGGTCTCGGTTATTAGATTTCCTAAAATAGCTTTTTATCTTCATTTCCAGGATGACATTTTCATAAACAGAAACATGAATATATTTCCTTTCAGCCCTTCAGCTCTAAATACTAGTGCTGATGGTTAAGTAAGCATTAAAAATGCAAATGGCCTCAGACAAAATGTTCACAAGTGAAATTTCACTTGTAAATATACTACCTTTCTGAACTTAACTGACTTAACAGCTGAATCCAGGTTTCCTAGAAATTATAATAATAATCCTTATAAACTTAGAATGATTAAAGTAATGATGGAAAAAGCATGTTATTAATATGTTATGCATTTAATATTTTAATATTGTCTCATGTACTCATGACCAAGAGTTTCTGCTCAAAACAAAGTAGACTCACTCCATACCCCCACCCCATACACCATAAATATATATATCTTCCTGAAGTAAATAGAAGAATCTATCAATGAGCATCTGAAAAATCTATTTTGTTCAGCCTTAAAGTACATAAGCTCCTAAGGCTTCTAAACATAATAAATTTCTAATCTTATTTCCTCAGAATTTGTACAATTAATACCTCTTATATGTATACATTCAAATCCATACATATTAATGGGGGGACAGGTTGGTCTTTCCAAATATGCATATGTGTGTGGAACCCAGAGGGCAATTAGATATCATTTGCTATTTTTTGTTCTGGGGACAGGTCTTTCGCTGGCCTGGAATACAAAATGTCTTCTAGGATAACCAGTGGCTGAGAGATCTTCGTGTCTCTTCCTCAACACTGGTAGGATCGGCATGTACAAGCCACCCAGCTACTCTTACATGGATTTCATAACACAGATATTTTCAGTAGGGTACACCACAACCTGTCTGTACTTTAGAAAAACAGAGAACAAGTTATCAGTCTGAACAAAAAAAATGTGAGCTTGAAGTTAAATCCTCATTCTAAAAAGGCTGGCACTTTACTGCCGAATCACCTCCTGACATCCAAAAAAAAAAAAAAAAAAAAAACCTTAAAAACTTGACTACTCATTTGTCAATAAATTTATATTCCTCAATCAAAAGTAAGCCCTGTTTTTAATGATGCATGCAAACTCTGAAGATACTTTTAGAGTCTTGAACTTCCCAGACAGTGGGAAATTGACCCTTGAGGACTGGAGACCTGGGGTGTAGCAACATTTCTGAAATTCCTATGGAAACACTCAGGTTCCCTTAACAAAATTTTCCTACCCACACTAAATAGTAGGGCCACACACTGTGCGTTATACTAATTACAGTAGAAATGAAATGGACTCGAATTAATCATGCTAAAAGGCTGTAATCTTAAGAAAAGAAACATACACAATTCACACATGTAGCGTGTAAGAAAATACACCCCAGTAGTGTGTATTATCCTGAGAGATTCACACCAGACTGAGTTTTACATGCATCATTTCATGATATTAGAAATTCTGTCATGATATATAATTTACTGATAAAGAATGTAGCTGAGTACTCTTACCACATTTCCTAAGTGTCTCAGATTAGAACAGCAAAGCATAAATATCATAAGACATAAAGAATCTATGGACACAGACCTTTACTTATCTCAAACTTTAATACAATTCTGCTGCATTAAATGCATAATAATGTCAAATAATGTGAAAGGAAAGTTCTTTAATATGTAATGAATCTTTATTATTAGTTACTTTCATACATGCCAATCATCATGCTTGCTAGCATCTATTTCTAAGCCCCAATTTAATACCCACAGTGCTTACATGATTATGCAAGGACAGGCGCAGATGACAAAAATGTGAATTGTGCTATATACACTCTCTCAGCTACAGTGGATAAAGGTCTTTTTCTCTTTTACAAGTTTTGCTTTCATACAGTAAGCAAGCCTCCCTTATGGATCACATAGTGACATATTGAGTGTGGTAGATTTCACCTTTTTTTCTCATCTTTATTTCACTCTTGAAAATGCATTTCAAGACCATGGTGTTAATATACTGTCAGTTTTCTGAGTGCTTGACAGTTGTGGCGGACCCATTGAAGAACATATAAATGCTTCAGAGAACTTGCTCAGGCATGAACATTGCACTGAGGTAGTAAAAACCTAGTGAATCTGCAACATATGTTAATTGAAACACATGTGAATATACATGTGTGTGTGTGTGAATAATGACAAGTTGAGGAATAGATGGGAATATCTTTACAAATTAGACACAATAACGCAGACCTCAAGAGTACATGTTCAGTATTTGCTAGTTCAATATTAGTGAGATCTTTGTGTAACTAGAATCCACTATGTAAACTGATTGGATATGCATCTAGAAGAAATGTAGTATTTCCTGAAGAGCCAAATCAAATGAAAATAACAACTTATCAGGGCTTAGGTCTCCTTAGCTGCAGAATGCCTCCATTAGACTCATGGAAACAAATCCCATGCTTTCTCAGAACACATATGTACCTGCGCTGGAGCAGAATGAACAGCAATGCAAGCAAATGAAGCCAAAGAAGAGCAGAAGATCATGGCACAAGGGTCAGCAGGAATATAGTTCAGAGGTTAGAGGTCTTGCCTAGCTTTTGTAAGCCCCTTGATCCAGTCATGGTAGAGCATGCCTTTAATTCTTGAGTTCCTTATCTTAGCCATTCTGATTGGTATAAGGTGGAATCTCAGAGTCATTTTGATGTGCATTTCCCTGATGACTAAGGATGCTGAATATTTTTTTAAGTGTTTCTTAGTCATTTATGATTCCTCTGTTGAGGAATTTCTCCTCTCTCTCCCCATGCCTGATCCAGCTCCCCTATTTCCCTCCCCTTCCCATACTCACCAAGGTCCTTCCCTCGTAACTATGTAGTTCCTTCTAAGTAGGATTCAAGAAACTACACTTGGACTTTCCTTCTGCTTTAACTTTATTGGCTATTCTGAACTTTCTGGCACTTGAGAGTCAGAGGAAGGTGAGTCTCTGAAGTTCAAGGCCACCCTAGTCCACATAGCAAGTTCCAGAACAGCCAAGATTACATGAAGAGACCATGTCTCAAAAACAAATTGTGTAAGCCTCCAAATCAAATTCCTAGTCTCAACACTAAAGCAAAATAAAACAACAGACAATGAAAACTAAAATAGAATCCAAATGACTATATTAACTGTTTAAAAATGCCAAATGGTCTATCTTCTAGTTTCTTTCTGTATGATACAATAAACACTCTAAGTAGCCAAAACTATACAATGGAACAGGAAAGATATCTTCAATAAATGATGTTGATCTAACTGGATCTTTACATGTAGAAGAATGCAAATAGATCCAGATGTATCACACTCCACAAAACTCAGTCCAAACGGATCACATACCTCAATGTAAAATTGGAAACACTGAATCTAATAAATGAGAAAGTGGGAAACAGCCTTGAATAAATTGATACAGTAGAAAATGTCCTGAATAGAATACCTATAGCTTAGGCACTAGGGTCAAGAATTAATCAATGGGACCTCATAAAAGTGAAAAGCTTTTGTAAAGCAATGGACACTAGGAAAAACCAGCAGCTTACAGATTGGGAAAAGATCTTCATTAACCCTACATCTGACAGAAAACTAATATCCAAAGTACATAAAGAACTCAAGAAGTTAGACTCCAAAATACCAAATAACCCAATCAAAAAAAAAATATGAGGTACAGAACTAAGCAGAGAATTCTCAACAGAGGAATCTCAAATGGTCAAGGAACTCTTAAAAGTATGTTCAACATTCTTAGTCATCAAAGAAATGGAAATAAAAACGACCTGAGATTCCACCTTAACCCAATCAGATCAACTATGATTAAAAACTCAAGTGACAACACATGATGGTGAGGATGTAGTGAAAGGGGGAAATTCCTCCATTTCTGGTGGGACTGAAAACTTGTAAAACCACTCCAAAAATTAATCTGGCAGTTTCTCAGAAAATTGAAAATAGTTCTAATTGAAGACCCATCTGTACCACTGTGGAGCACATACCCAAAAGATACCTCATGATAACTCAAGGCACTTGCTCCACTATGTTCATAGCAACTTTATGTAGTGTAATAGTCAGAAACTGGAAGCAACCCAAATGTCTCTCAACTGAAAAATGTATGCAGAAAGTGTGGTACATTTACACAGTAGAATATTATTCAGCTTTTTAAAAACAAGGATATCATGATTTTTACAGGCAAATGGATAGAACTAGATCACATCACCCTGAGTAAGGAAACCCAGACCCAAAATGACATGCATGAAATGTACTCACTGATAAGTGGCTATTATCAAAAGAGCTCAGAATACCCAAAAAGTTAAACAAGAAGGAAGGCTCAAGTGTGGATGCTTGAATCCTACCTAGAAGGGGGGACAAAATAGGTATGAGAGGTAGAGAGCAGGAGATACCTGGGTTAGAGAGGGAAGGGGAGGGAAAGCAAGCAGCAAGGTCAGGCTGAAAGCCAGGAAAATAAATGGTAAGACGTAGGTGCTGGGGGTAGGGAACAGGGGATTCTCTAAGAAATCCTAGTATTCTGTGATGAGGGAGGCTCCTAGAAGTCCATGAAGGTGACCTTAGCAGAAATGTCCAATGGTTGGATATGGAACCTGAAGAGACCACCTCCAGTAGCCAAACAGAACCCCCAGATAGGGACATAAACTGAAAGAAATCCAGGGACAAAGATGGAGGAAAGATTGAAGGAACTGACAACCAGTGACTGGTCTAATTTGAGACCCATCCTATGGGAGGGCCCCAATTCCTCACTCTGTTAATGATGCTGTATTGTGCTTACAGGCAGAAACCTAGCATAGCACCCCTCTGAGAGAAGCTGACTGAAACAAATGCAGATACACACAAACAAATATTGGATGGAAATTTGGTACCACTGTAAGTGAGTTAGGGGAAGGATTGAAAGTCCTCAAAGAGATAGCAACCTCACAGGAAGACCAAAAGTATCAACTAACCTAGATCCCTGAGAGCTCCCAAAGGCTGAGCCACCCACCAAAGAGCATACATGGCTTGGTCCAAGACCCACAACACATATGTAGCAGACGGCTACATCTTCTGGCCTCAGTGGGAGTGATGCACCTAAACCTGTATAGACTTGATGCAACAAGGTGTGATGATTGGGAGGGCTGCCCGTTCAGAGGTGAAGGGGAGGGTTCATGGGGGAAGGAACTCTTCAAGAGGGGACCAGGATTAGCAACATTTGGGATTAATTAATTAATTAATTAAAAACCCTCTGATCAAAGCAACTTAACAGAAGAGAGAGATTATTTGGCTTACACATCCAGATCACAGTCGTCCATTTTTGCAAAAGCCTGGGCAGAAACTGGAAAGGTGGGCTAGGCCCTCATAAGTCAATTAATAATTAACATATTTCTTCACAGACATGCCCACAGTTCAACCTAGTACAGGCACTATTATCTGAGAGAATGTACTCTGTGTCATTAAGGCTAGCAAGGGCAGACTACAAAAGACTTTATGTTGGTGACAGTGGTTATAAGAGGACAAGAATGCAATTTATTTAAAGAGCTAAAGTATAAAGAATTGGTCAATTTATTACAGACAGAGAGGTAGGTAAAAGGGAGGACATTATCAAACAAACAGGTATTAGAATGAGTTACTATACAGTAGCCTATAGTAAATGTGACAGTATTACCTTACACAATTAAATAAATACTATATACATAGAAAGCCATAGACCACAAGGAATGCTAGTAAACTCAGAATGTCAAGAAGAATCGTGTGTATGTCTGTGTGTAAAATATATATATATATAATATAATATATAGAATATATTATATATACAGAATACACACACACACACATAAGTGTGTGTGTGTGTGTGTGTGTACAGCCATTATACGTATATATAGAAAGAGAGAGAGATTAAAGTAGAAGAACACAAACACAGTTCCCTACTACCACAAATTATTCACTTTTATTTTTCCTTTTTTGGGGAAAAAACAATGGTTACATCAAGAGTGAGATATATAAACCATATATTTTTAGTGGTATTTCTCCACCAGTTAAGTGAACAATTAAATTCTGAATGCAGTTATTGATCATATTAAATTGTTTATATCTAAACATATACAAAATCAAGCAAAAATATAACCATGTTCATACTTTTGCTCTTCCTCTATTCTCTTTCAATCTAATATTTTGGTTCTCTCTTCCCCAAGGAATGTTGACAGTCTTCAAAGCTTCAAGTATTATCTTTCCACATTTCCTTTGTCTAAGTAGTCCTGTAAAATTAACTGTGCCCATGTTATTACATGGGTTTACACATTCTTAAGAGACATTTTACTGCTTCCTGCATGTCATTTTTTTTAATTCCATGTAATTCCCTGCTTATTATTCTAAGATTGGCTTTTCCAACCGTAAGGATTGTATTACCCAGTTTTCTTTCTTTTTTAAAGCAAACGTTTGGTTTGAATCATTCTGTTAGAATTTTTACTTTGTGGCCTGAGATGGGGCAGAGAACTATGGGTGCAGCAACAAGGAATCATGGACGCTACTCACCTTGTGGCAGCCAGTAGTAAAAAGAGTGGAGATAAAGAGACCAAGAAAAGATATGTCCTTCAAAGTAATATCCTGCCATCATCTACTTTCTCTACAGTGTACACACTATCAACAAACAATTTCATCTTTGAATTTGTTAAAAGTATAATCCCTGGAAGAGGTTAGAAGGTTAGAGTACTCATTATCAAATTACCCTGAAAACACACACACACACACACACACACACACACAGAGAGAGAGAGAGAGAGAGAGAGAGAGAGAGAGAGAGAGAGAGAGAGAGAATAAGCTTAGGACCAAACCTTTAATTCAAAGGCCTGTGGAGGATACATAGAGCCAAACTTTACCTGCAATACTGGCATTTTAGGTTAAGGTGAAGAACTATCTTTAGGGCACAGTAGAAGTAGGCTTCCTATGATTTTGGAGGAGTGTTTTGTAACATTGCTATCCTGCACTGAATAAATGGCCAATGCACATTGATCCCATTTTTCATTATGAAAACCTAAAATGTCTCCAGATGTTCTTCATATAATTTATTCACACCACCCAAAAATCAGCAATTTAAGCATACTAGCTGTATAGTACTTCAAGGCACAAATGTCCATCTTTATTAAATTGGGTATTTCTTATTTATACTTCAAATGTTATTCCCTTTCCCAGTTTCCAGGCCAACATTCCCCTAACTCTTTCCCCTCCCCTTCTATATGGGTGTCCCCCTCCCCATCCTCCCCCCATTACTGCCCTTCTCTCGAGAATCCTGTTCACAGGGGGTCCAGCCTTGGATTGTTCTAGTGCTTTTATCGATAAACATTAATACTTAGCCATTTGTACATAAAATGTGCTAACAGATATAAAATGAATGTGTCAGAGCATGTCTGTTATTTGAGTTTTTAAAACAGATGACCTGGATGCTTTTTAATAAGATGCATAATGCTATATATTGAGGTAAATAATAAATTTAAATGGTGTAAAAATAAAACAGATGAAATTAGAAACAGATTTGAAAATTAGTTAAATTTAAAACCTTAGATAACAATAAAAATTTTGAAATATACAATATTCAATAAGAATAATTCCCAAGCATGATAACTTTGCTTTCAATAACAGGAGAAAACCATGACTAGCAGAGTGAGGATGATTACAGGAAAAGCATAAAGAAGATGCACAAGACAGATTTGGGAGGGCTGCAGGTCAATACCACACCAGAAGTGAGTGTATTTCCTCAGTGTCATTTAAAGGCAAGAAACAGAAAGCATGAGCAATTTCAAGAAGTTAAACAATGACCCCATATGCTTATGTAGTGAGTTTATGGTACACAGTATCTACGTTTGACTAAATCCATTTACTTCAGGCTTGGACGGTCTCTCAAGGACAGATGCATAAGCAGAGGAACTTGGCAGGATGTAATTCATGTCTTTAATAAAAAAAAAGACAGATGTTAGCAGACTCATTCATGAATAATCTCAAACTGGAAGTCAGCCAAAGGTAACTACAGATGTGCTCGCCACACGTCCCTCCTGCCCCTTTTTTATCTATACAAGCCAAAAAGTATTTCAGCTACTGGTGCAGAAAGACCGTGCCTGTCATAGGCATCCCTTCAAGAAGTGTGAACATTATCCATCATTGATACATGAATCCTAGTATTCATGCCCTGTCTTAGGTTGATTTACCTCTGAGAAAATCTTACTGTCTTTTTAATCTGTAAGAGCCTTGCACCTTATCAGTCACAAAGCAAAAAATTGTGCCTTTCTTAGGTTGCCATCTGAAAACACAGCTTTTACCTGCCATTGGCATATGAATAGTCTTGCTTTCATCACCTGCCTAAGGTTGAGAAGACTTTTAAGATGGTCTTAACTGTCATTGACCACCAACTTCTGTCAGAGAAGACTTTGGAGGTTGAACTTATGTAACTCTGTTTGACATCTGTAAAAGATCTGATGATTCTTCTAAAAAAAAAAAAGAAGAAGAAGCAGAAGTAGAAGAAGAAGCAGGTAAGAGGCATGCCACAAAATGACCATAAAGCCAAGTCCTGCTATACCTAAAAGGAGAGATGCAAAGGAGGACCACAAAGGAAACAGGGCCTGCAACATTTTCAGAATATCACTTGGAATGCTAGCAGGATCAAAAGACAGAGGCTTTGAATTCCTAAATGCACCACCTCCTTATCATATAATGAATCAATTCTTTGCTCTAGTCATCTGTTCAAATCTTCTTGTAGGCTCAGGACATTGGTTACACTTTCTAAAATATGACAACAAACCTAGCTGTCTGTACCTCTTGTACTAAAGCTAGGGCAAAAGTAGTAGCACTGGCTACAAGAGTTATGAGAGCAACAACTCTGGCAATGATCAACTCAACGATACATTTGCTCCTTGCCAGAGTGTGATTTAATTCTTCCAACATTTGTAAACCTTTCTCAGAATAACGGGGTTCAGATAAATTTACAGGAATCATAATAAAAGCTAGTTGATGTACTACCATTACAGATTGACCACCATACAATGGAGAAACACAATTGGACAAAAGATAATTAAAACAAGAAATATTGAACTCATTATCAGAGCCAATAACAAAGGTAACATTCCCAATTAGTAAAAGATGTTACATTTACTCTAACCCCAGAACCTGTTCCATTTTTATCCATAGCAAACATGGTATCATATAAGGCAGCTGCTCATTTACAAATATGTCTCTGAATGTCCAGAACCAGTCATCCAAATGCCCATTGGCATTTCCTTTTGTCCAATATTGGATTGATTTCAAGACCAGTTCATAATTGATTTGGCATAACCAGTTGCATTAAAGGAAAGAAGAGAGTCATTACAACTTCTCTATTTGATTGATTCTTCTAAGACAGGCTCCATGATCTCTGTGTCCTTTGTCCCATAAGGCCGAAAAGCCTGAGGCAAGGCAGCTTTTCCAGTCTGAGATATGGGAATTTCCATCTTAAAGCACTGCACTACAGTCTTAGAAATATTCTTCTTCTAAATCTGAGGGTCCACAGGAGCACATCCAGCATTGGTACAATTTCTACTAAAACAAATAGGTAGACGTGACCCATAGAAATGTAATTCACCAACTTGGAATAATGTTTTGCCTCAGGACAAGGAAATCCTAACAGCTGAGTATTATTAGAGGCCCTAAGTACTTCTGGCCTTTGTCCATAAGTGGAGAAACATGGCAGGATATAACATGTGTCTTAACTAAAAATGAAGACAGATGTCAGCAGACTAATTCATGATTAATCACAAGCAAAAAGTCAGCCAAAATTAACTCTGGATGTGCTCCCTACACAAGGAATTATTGTTTACTTAAGCAGATAAATCACTTAAGTAAAATTATTTAAAAATTTACATTAAAAATTAGATTAAAAATTGTATATGAGAAGAACTAACACACTTTACAATAAGAGACAAATATATTTGGACACATGAAGGGAAGAATAAGAAGGAACATGGTCAGGTATTGGGTGGGTAGAATAGGACCTAAGCACTGAGGGCGAGCAGAAAGAATGGAAACAGGCAACCTCGGGATGGAGGAGGTGGGGGGACCCTCCAGAAGGTACCAGAGACCTGGAAGGTGAGAGACTCTCAGGACTCAAAGGGAGGGACCCTAGATAAAATGACTTACAGTGCCCTATGATATAGAAACAATAATAATAGATAAATTCATTTATTTAAATGCAGGTTTTTCCATAAGTATATGTAATGTATTTAAATAACTGAATACTGTTATAGCACATGGAGTAAAATTGATTTTGTACCTCTCACTAAGCTCTAGACAGATCCCAAGGATTTGCGCATGCCCAGGATTTGCTCCTCACTGGGCCTCACATCCATGGCCTTGTTTTCCACTCTTCACATCTTTTTATAACCTAAGATCACTTGCATATGTGAATACTTTAAGAGGTAACAATTTTAATTATTGGATTATGTCCAACAAATTTCTAATTTTGTATAGCTTCTGTCAGTTTGACATGTGTCTGTGACCTTCGAATATCAAAATTGTTTGGGCAGATACTTAAACAAAATCCTACACACATCTGAATAGAATGAGTGGTATCTATTTACATTAGGGTAAGGTAAAAAAACTCATTTGATAATTTGTGCCATCAAACAGATATCAAAAAGAAGTGTTATTCAAAGAAAATATCTTGAATATACATGAAGGATGGCAGAAAAATGTGAGGCACTATTTTACAAAATAAGGACTTGCATGTTATACCATTGAAGCATAATACTGTAGGGGAAAAGAGGACAGGACAACTGTAACAAAGAAATGAGCAAGGTATGTAAAATATTCCAATTGGAACCTTTACATGTAAGTAGAAGGAGAAGAACCATTTACAAGAACATACAGGGAGGCCTCACCTGGAAGAAATTTAAAACATCAAACAACACAAAACCCACATGTAACTTATGCACAAGCATTAAAATATTCATATCATTTACTGATGGAGATGTCTCAACCAAATCTAGAAGGTAGCATCACATAGATAAGGTATTCTGATAGAAAGGCACTCCTTTTTTAATACTGTACTTTTTTCTGTGCAAACAGCTAAAAGTGCATATGTTTGTCTGAGTTATATCAGATTTGGGAAAGTTATAGGTTTTCAGTAGAACTTCTGAAAGGGAAATGCAAAGAAAACAGATGTATTCACCTTTAGTGCCTCTTTGCCAATATTTGACTATCAAAGCAGAGGGATGTAAAATATTCACATAAATAAATGACCCATTGGACATTATTAGCAGTTTCCACTTATTTCCGTCAAAGGCAAATCTATTCTTATGCTCATCGGAGTAATTTCATTTTGCTGTTTAAAACAAGTTAAAAAAAACTTGACCATACTAGGTTTCTTTATAAGAATAGAACGTGCAGAATATATATACATATATACATATACACATACACATACAATTACATATATGTAATTTGTTATGATGTTTTACATTCTAGCAAATGTAAGAGGTAGTCCAGCTAGTCAACAATGGCTACCAACCAAAAGTCCAAGAATCCAGTAGTTGTTCAGTCTATTATTCTGATGTCTAAGTCAGAAACCTGAAGAAGTAAGCTCTAATACCAGTGTTGAAATTGACGTTCCAGAGAGAGTAATAGCAAACAGACAAAGAAAGCAAGCTTCCTCCTTTCCTGTCCTTTATATAGGCCACCAGCTAAAGGTGAGGTCAGATTAAAGTTATATCTTCCCAACTCAGAAGTTCCAAATAAAAAATGAGTTTTCCTACTTCAAATCTTTTTCTTGATTAAAAATAATAAAATAACAATGATAATAACAATAACAATAATGATAGCAATAATAATCCTATCAGGTATACCCAGCTGCTGGTTTTAGTTAATTCCAAATGTAGTCAAGTTGGCAGCCAAGATTACCAATCACAATCCATGTGAGAATTTTAGTGTATATTTTATTCACCTGTAATAATTGTTGTCCCAAAGGCTTAGTGCCTCAGTCTGATAACCTAAGCCCAGTCCTGGAAGCATCTAGCCTCCATACAATCTTTCTAGGCCTAGAATGTTTTGAGCCTCTGAGACTTGCTACAGAATAAGTTCACCCTGTCTTGTTCTTTCTGAGCTCTGCCTGGCTTATCTCAGTTGGTCTCACTCAAACTCCTCTCCAAGCTGACTTATTCAGTCTGAGTTCACTATCAGTTTCTGACTTTTGCTTTGCTTGGCCAAACGAACTCTGACAATCTGTTCTGATTTTCTGACCTCACTTGCCTGGCTCATTCTGTCTTCACCTGTGTCTAGTCTGTTCTCTCTCTCTCTCTCTCTCTCTCTCTCTCTCTCTCTCTCTCTCTCTCTCTCTCTCCTCTCCCTCCCTCCTCCTCCTCCTCCTCCTCTCTCTCTCTCTCTCTCTCTCTCTCTCTCTCTCTCTCTCTCTGTAAAACTGCCTCCTCTTCCTGCACTGCTCTGTCCTAAGTAGCCTCTTTTCTCTCTCTCTTTCCCTGAGTTGAGCATGTGCTACTCTGTCAATTTCTCTGATTTCACTTTGTCTGTCTCTCACTTAGATATCACTTTCAAACATGGGTGCTTCCTTCTACAAACTGACGTTACTTTCTTTGTTTGGGATTAAAGGTGAGTAGTTAAGACAAAGATTTATTACACATCTTAATCCCCAAACAGGAAGGTAAGGTTAGGTTGGGAGGGTCGCATCTATGTTTGAAAGTCACATCTAATTGAGGAACATACAAAGTGATGGATCAAAGAAAGATTTGACAGAATAGTCAGAAATAGGATACTCCCAACTCACAGGAGAACAGCAGAAGGAAAGCTGCTTGCAAGCAGCAAGAGAGGAGAAGGAGGAGGAGGAGGAGGAAGGAGGAGGAGGAGGAAGAGGAGGAGGAAGAAGAAGGAAGAAGAAGAAGAAGAAGAAGAAGAAGAAGAAGAAGAAGAAGAAAGAAGAAGAAGAAGAAGAAGAAGAAGAAGAAGAAGAAGAAGCAGCAGCAACTTGTGTGTTGAGTTGGTGAGTGGTGGGTAGTGTTTTTACGGGGATAGTTTTATAAAGACAGGTTACATAGAAAAGAAGCAAAACACTTGCAAAAGCAGAACTTCAGATAATGAGAAGGAACCAGGAGATTAGAACATATTGCCAAAGATAAAATGAGGCCACATAGAAGAATACAGACATAAGTAAAGAAATTCTGGATTGAATCATTCAGCTTCGATGATTAGATTGTACAAAGGCTAGAAGCTTCCAGACCTAGGCCTAGGGTAAGTTGGAACAGAGAAGAAAATGCTCTTGGTTCAGCCCAAGCTGAGTATTCACCCATTGTGAGTATAGCTCTTTTTTTATTTTATTTATTTATTTATTTATTTATTTATTTATTTATTTATTTATTTATTTATTTTTACATTCCAGATTTTATTCCCCTCTTAGTCTACCTGAGGAATGTTCCACATCCCATACCTCCTCCCCACCCAACCCCCAGTCTCCACAAAGATATCCCCACTCCACCCACCCCACCAGACCTCTAAACTTACTGGGGCCTCCAGTCCCTTAAGGGTTAGGTACATCTTATCTCATCACTTTGTCTGAGGAAATAGAAGTGACATTTATGCATCCTCTTCCAATGCCTTTCTACAGGATACTTCACAATCAGAAGCTGACTTTAGTTATTGCATATGACTCAAAGACTTACTATGCTGTCACATCACATTATTCAAGATTTCCCAATGACAGTGTGCTTCCCTTAGATGACTTGAAATGTCATGTTTTTTTTTGAGTGGATATAATAATATGAGAAACTACAAGGTAATCAACTACAGTACATAACTCTACTATCCACAGTTCATTGAACTGTGACATGTCTGCAACTAGCATTTAACACTACAGATAGGGAAGAAAAACAATAACAGGAATAGACACTTTTAAAATAACTTGGTATCTGAGCAAGTGAATTCTGAAACTAGATTAAGCAATATTCAGAAAAAAGTTTTAAGCTTACCTGTCATATATAAGTATACTCACACTGTTAGGTGAGTACTAATACATCCCCATCATTATGAGAAAATGCTACACAAATCAGTTTCACACTTGGAGTAGTTAAAATAAGAAACCACAAATACAGTTTGTATATTTAAACAGTATATCAGGTTATCTTTTCAGCATGCTATTTAAAGTTTATGATTAACCCATTAGGATTATTTCTAAAAAAATTATCATATTAGTATGTTCAAAAAATCAGTCTAAAATTTATGTTGAACTTGGATTTTAAGTAAATATTGGAAGTATTATGTGAGGCAGTCAATTTATATGAGTGCTTGCTAGTTTCGTGTCAACTTGACGCCAACTAGAATCATCTGAAAGGAGACAATTCAATTGATGAAATGCAGGCAAACATATGGGGCACCTTCTTAGTGACTGATATTGGAGGGCTCTTCCCATTGTGGGTGGTGCCATCATAAATGATGGTTTAGGATGCTGTAAAAAATAGGCTAAAGATGCCAAGGGGAGCAAGTCTATAAGCAACATTCCTCTGTGGCTTCTATGTCAGGTCCTTCTCCCGTGTACCTTCAGCGAGTTCCTGTTCTGACTTCTCTGAAAGTACAAGAGGAAGTAAGCTCTCTCCTTCCCAAGTTGCTCACGGGCATGATGTTTTAGCAGAGCAAATGTAACCCTAATCTGAAATTGGTACCATAGTGTGAATTATTGCTATTATGTACCTGACCATGGGTTTGGTGAGAGGATTGTGGTAGTAAGTGCTCAAGTTTAATGAGCTGCTGTTGTGGGAATTGAAAAGACATGGACACAGATGCAGACACTGGAGGCCTTGCTTATGAAGTTTGAGAGTCACTTAAAGACTCTGCTTGTGCCATTTATGTGATATTTGGTATTAGTGAAATGATATGAATAATTGTTAGAATTATAATCTTAACCTTTTTAAAAGAAAATAATAATGTTTCTACTATAAAAGCAAAAATAGTACCTGTGATGTCTTGCTATTGCAAACACAAATTAGTTTCAAGCATAAACATGTTTCAAAACTGCATAGCAATGATATGGCTGTTTGGTCTGTTCACCACCAGAGAATGAGTCAGTACAGTTCCCCTACCTTCCTTTAACCCAGTAGAAACTGCCCCCATTCAGAGATCCATCAGTCTCAAGATGAAATAATTGCGGGAGTTAGAAAATTAATGTAACTGATAAACTTGAACCCACTTTGGAACATCGTCAATATTTTGAAAATGATATGTTGTAAGATATATTTCTATTTGTTGAATTTTTTTTGCCTTATAAAGGAAAATAATGAATTGGGACTGGCTTACAGGTCAGAGGTTTATTGCATTATTGCCATGGAGAAAGTCATGGCAGAACATAGGCATACACTGTGCTGGAGAGGCTCTGAAAATTCTACATCACTAGACAGTGAGTGTGCCCCTCCAGTAGCATGCTTCCTCCAACAAAGCTACACTCACTCCAACAAGGTCACACCTCCAATAACGTCACTCCCTAAGAGTCTATCGGGGCCATTTTCATTCATACTCCCACAAATGTCCTCACCAACCATGGATGATGGCTTGCACACAGTAATAAATGGATCCTTCATCATCAACCTCCCACAGCATTTATACTATATAGCCTCCCTAGACTAGAGAGAGAGAGGAGGGGCGGCGGGTCCTCTATGCCTACTCAAGAGTATGACAGCTCTCCTCAGGTCTTTCGAAAGCAGACACAGCTGATCATATTCAGATGGTAGACTCTTTGCTTGGAGAATGGTAAAAACTACATGATAAAGTTTCAGTTTTAAAATCACTACTTGAGCATCTCAAGTAACTTAAGCTTTCACTGACTGACTTGCTCGTTCCTAGATTTGGAGCTAAAATTCACCTGAGATGTGCAATGTCTTTCCTGACCCTGGAAGTTCTACCATTCCAAAATAGAACCTCAGCTCTAATCTTCTTAAGGATTGCTTACTTTCCTGAAAGAAATACTTATGTCCTAAGAATTTCTCCATGCTTTTGTTTTGTTTCTGTTTGTTGTTTTTGGCTTTCTTTTAGGTAATCATTTCCCTTGAACATCTATTACTGCATATTGTGATAAAAATATCCTGCTCAGGTATAATCTAAAAATAGGTGTATCTGAAGTCTGAATTTATAGATAAATGCAAATGAAGATTCAAGATTAGTCAGCACATCTGAAGGCAAACATGAGAAGACAGATATTTTTTAATTTTCAGATGGCACGCACATATTTAAGAACAGATTTTGAAATATCAGTATTAAAGATCATTTTAGAATATATTATCACCCACTGTAAAACAGCAGTTGTTAAAGCATCCATAAATAGGGATATGCAAAATAATAATAAGACATTTTCTCGCTCACATACAAAACCTTAACTCCAGATGTTTCTTAGAACTTAGTCTTGTGAAACACCTACTCATTTTTTTTCAGCCTGTGCTATTGCAAGGGCACATCAAGTGACAAGTTGCTGAAAGACTTTCTTGTTGCCCCATCCTGTAAACTCCTTCAAAAACCCAAATCTGGAATAGCTAAGGGTTCCTTGATTTGGACCTTGTCATTCTTTTCCCTGAGTACTGAAAAGCATCATTTTTACTAGAGTTCATGGGGCCTCCAAGCCTCTTAGCTCTGACTGAGTTGTCTTTCACTCCACTTGAATGAAAAATGTATTTTTTTAAGGTCCAAAATGAATTTTTTCCCCAAGCCAAAACTTTTAGTCCCTGGAACGAGTTTTTGACAGCTAACCTTATTTTATAAAGTAATACATCATGGAGTGGCACTGACTTGATGGTATATCATGTGGTCCAGATGAAGGATTACATCTGTAGATCCTATAGATCAAAAAACCCACATCACCTAAGCAATACATTCCTGCACTGTCACCAGAGCTGTGGAAACCTACACAAGTGACAGAGACCTTTTCAGGTTTATTTACAGGAGTATTATTTAGTAAATCCTGTCCAGTTGTGGGGGGACAGGATTATGTCCAGTATTCCTAGAGACACAGAATCTCTCTGAGCTTTTAGTAAATATATCTATGATTGAAAAAAATAGAATCAAGTGAAACTGACGAACTGCCCTTGCCCACTTACAAATGGGAGTCCAGCTGTTATTTTTCAATCTCCTTTTAAAACTCTGCTGTGCAAGAAATTACAACTCTCTGCTAGAGCCAGGGGGAAGGAGATGGAGTTCATCTTCAGTGTTTGTTCTGTCTTACTTTGTACATAGCTTTCTCCTCAGGCGCCTGCCCCTCATTGGAATTTCTGAACCACTCCTGGTCCCTGACTGTGACTGACTTTGGTATAAGAACAGGAGTCCTCTAAAATATCTCCAGTAAAAGGAGAACCTAGAAACTGTGACTCTGCCACTAAGCATCTCTCTGTCATCCCAGGGCACTCTTATTTCTTAGATCATGTAAAATGGAAATAGGAGTCACCTAAGATTACTGTGCAGGTTAAATGACAGGATACAAACAACAACATGGGGCAGTCAGTGCCTATCAGAAAAATGAAGACCAATTCATACCATTTTGCCTTCATTTATTTTTCCTTATCGTTCTACCTGTATTACACTTTTGTAGTATGACTCTTTTGCCTATGAATTATTATTAAGAGTATATTTAGTTAATTGTTAGGATTTTAACAAAATCATTTGTTTGATTTTGGAGACAAGGTCTTCACTATGTAGACTAGCTTCAAATTTGCAATGATCCTCCTAGGTATTAGTACCACAGATGGTGTAGCATCATGCCCAGCTTTAGTGTTAAATATTTGTCTTGCATTACACAGACACACATACATAGAAGAGATGGCTAAAACTTTGTTACTTCTCTCACTTTTAATTAGAGAATAGGCTCTAGACCTATGATTATAGACAGCTTTATTCAGTTGATTGACTGACACAACTCAATGCATGTGATATTCTGTAACCAGAGAGTTCTGAAGCAGAATTGGAGCCTTTCTCTGTGTTCTGTTGGAAAACTATATCTGAGGAAAGCTACACCAGCAATAGTACAGAGACCCAGAGATGTACCTTAAGTTCCTAGAAGAGACACATGAAAAAAATCTAAAATCTTCAGTCAGGTTCCAGGTAAGAATCAACACCAAGTTTTATTGAGACAGGTTTTTCCAGATGTAGTTAGTTACTGAATCTGATATTATAAGGATCAAAAATCGATTGACTCATGGGCTCTATTCTAGGTGCAAACTTTTCAGTAAAGTATTTGATCATTGCTACTTTGAACCAATATATTTTAAAGTGTTTCATTATTTTATTTGATAGCTAGAAAAGCCACCTCTATCATGAGTTGTAGGAGATTAGAAATTACCCCACATATAGATATATATTTGTCCATTTTTATACAAACAGTGATTATCTCAAGGCCTTCCCTTCAAAAGAAATCCTTGATATATTTTCTGAATAGAGGAGTGAGTTTGGGAGCATGAAAGAAAGAAATAGAAACTAAGATAAAATAGGAATAAAGTATTGAATGTTATTTTACTAGTAGGTCAATTCTTTTATCACTTCCAAATAATGATCTCTATCTAAATGTAACGAAAATACCATTTCATAGGAGATTTCAGTGTTTCCTCATAGTACCTGATGGTTCAATGTGCCTTGGTTGGCTGTTAGAATCATATCCATGAAATACTCAATACAGACCTTCTCAAAATTGATGCTTGAGACCTGTATTTCTCACACCGTGATCTGTAGGCCTATGTTGAAATTACTAGAAATTTTTCATTAAAATGTCAGATTCCAGGGATTCTCATCACTTAAAATATGCTGAATAGGAAGCATGGGAAGTAAGAGCTCCTAGAACAAATTTTTAACAATCCTGGTGGTGATTTTTTATGCTACAAAACCCAAAGCCTAGCCAAGCCGGAGCTTCTTAGACTTCCTTTTTAATAAGAAGAACAGTTGATAAGTGAAAGCAAAACACAGAGAACTCCTAGGCCTCTCCCTAGTCTTGCTATATACTATAATCCTCCAGCATCAGGTTTGACAACCTTGGTTTAGTGATTTTTAAGAAACACCGTTGAACAGCTTTGTTTTTCCTATCCTCATTCTTTGTTTACTTTTCTCCAGAGGAAATGGGCAAATATCTCATCTTTCCACTTGCCTAGATGTGTATTTTCAAATATACATAGAATGATACTTGCCAAGACATATAGCTAGTCTGTCAAGAGGGACACTAGGTTTTTGTTTTCCAAATCAGGGTTCTTTGTCAGATAATGGCAGAATTACATAAGGTAAGAAGCATCTAATAATTGCAGAACAAGCATAGATATCTGAAACTTAAGGGGGGATAGGTGGCACAGCTCATTTTAAAACAAATAGCTCCTAAAATATGTCTGCATATTTCTCTCTGCCTATTCCATCTATCTTTACATATGGATTGGAAAAGTAACTGTGTATGTAATGATCGTCTATTGTATAACTGAACTGAATAGCAATCTCTGGGACAAGTTAAACATGCAATAAATGCTTGGTGAATAGAGGGAAAAGAAAGAAGGCAGCATCAGTTGGTGTTAGTGTGGAGACTGTAAACTCTTTTCTAGTAATACTCCAGGCCTAGTAATGTAGCAAATATCTTGATTGTGAACTACTGCTCAATAGTTATGGATAAACTTCTCTTCTTCTTTGTTTTGCCATAATATGTGTAGTTAGGTTGTTCGTCTATGCATTCTACAGGAGCAATGTTAAATACAGGTATGAGGTCTTCAGCAAACAAATGCATTCAAGGCCAGGCTAATAAGACTTGGAGACATCAGTGTCTACAGAAGCAACAAAGTACTTTGAACTGTGTCTGTGAAGTTAGTGCAACTTGGATATTATAATATCTATTTAATGCTAACCTGTGAAGCATTTTTTCTATGACTAACATTATTGCATTTTATCTATTTGAAAGAATGAATAACTCAGTCATTAGAGATTTTTGAAACTTAGCACATGAAATGAACTGCTTTTTAAGGAAAAAGGATTGAGGTTTGAAATACAGTAAATTCCCTTTGCAGCTAGCAATGTGAAAGGAATAGCAGTGATAAAAAACCCATGTGACTTAATTAGGGTTTTACTGCTGTGAACAGACACCATGACCAAGGCAACTCTTATAAGGACAGCATTTAATTGGGGCTGTCTTACAGTTTCAGAGGTTGAGTTCATTATCATCAAGGCAAGAGCATGGCAGGACCCAGGCAGGCATGATACAGGCAGAGATAAGAGTTCAACATCTTCATCTGAGGGCTGCCAGTGGAAGACTGACTTCCAGACAATTGGGATGAGGGTCTTAAAGCCCACATCCACAATGACACACATACTCCAATGAGACCACACTTTCTAATAGTGCCACTCCCTGGGCCAAGCATATACAAACCTTCACACCATGTAAGTGTGATATATGGTAAGAATGTCCCCATCACTAGGTAGGCCAGGTCAAGAATAAATGTTCTGAGTCATTTTTTTCTGATTGTCAGACATCATAGCTTTGAAAGAAGCTGTGATGTCTAAACTTAGTCTTCAAAGACTTCAACAGGAGTGACAAAAACATTCTGGATTGGGAAATGACTCTGAGAAAATACCTGTATAAAAGCATAATTGCATGGATATCAATAAGACATGTACTGAAAACAAAAGGCTGAATTTTCTTTTACTTTTAGAAATGTTTCTTTACATTTCAAATGTTATCCCCTTTCCTGGTTTCCCATCTATAAACCCTCTATCTCATCCCCGCTCCAACTCCTTCTATGAGGATGTTCCCCCATGCATCCACCCACCCCTTTCCGCCTCCCCACCCTGACATTCCCCTACACTAGAGGGTTGAGCCTTGGCAGGATCAAGGGCTTTTCCTTCCATTGTTGCCCAACAAGGCCATCCTCTGCTACATATATAGCTGGAGCCGTGGGTCTCTCCATGTGTACTCTTTGGATGGTGATTTAGTCCCTGGAAGCTCTGGTTGGTTGGTATTGTTTTTTTCTTATGGGGTTGCAAACTCCTTCAGCTCAAAAGGCTGGATTTTAATGTGAATACAAGAAATACAGCTTTATTTTGTGATGATGATACTAAAAACTACTTGTGAAAATGAAAGGCTGATGCATTGAAGAATTATGTTAGCAAGACTGGAGCGTTCCACTTTTTTCTGCATCTTCTGTGTCACCTTGACACACACACACACATAAAAGAGGCCTCAAACCCTAACCTAGTCACACAATTTTAGATAAAGGGTCTAAGTATTCATTTCACATTCACCTGGATGTCATCGTTTCTGAAGCTCCATTAAATATCTGGTGTTCAGCTCTACTCTGAAGGGAAACTCTTTGCAAACATCCTTCTTGTGCAGACCATCAGTTTACAATTTATATTTTACTTAATTTCTGTTCTGCCATGGGTGTTATAACAATGACCTTACTCCTGTTGGAGGTGCTATTCTCCAACCACTTCCCACTCCCATATGGCTCTTTCTGGATACAAGCTCACCTGTGTTTGATCACAGGCGTAACCTTGGTGGCTTTATCAGATATAGATCAACACTGTCTAAAGGAACTGTAAGGAAAGCCACAGATGATAAAATTTCCTTTTAGGTATTTTAGTTGTCACTTGAATAAAATAAAGGAATAATATATCATATATATATATACATATATATGTGTGTTTATATATACTATAAAATATACATATATATATATATATAAAATTGTTCCAACATGTTTCCAATGTATGACACTCTTGTGCTTCACCATATTTATAAGCCGACAGAGATGCTGCAGTTTCTCACTGTCTGCTAGAGTACCCACTGCCCTAAAGCCACTGAGCCCTTTGAACTTTGAATATGAGTATTGTGACTGAGGAAAGGGATGTTTCATTTTAATTCATTTTAATTTAAACAGTCACATGTGGCTAGCAGTTTTAGTCTTGAATTTGAAGAAAAAAGTCAGTTCAGGACAACAGAAAGAAACTGAAGTGTTGGGGAAGAGCGGTGTCTCTTGGGGAACAAAAGTTTGAGTCTGACAGTAGAATAAGTAATTAAAATTTTAAATGGGGGCATTGTGTATAGTGTGCTAGAGCAGTGCCCCTTTATGTTAAAGGATGATTAAAGTTGTTGTGTTTTCTGACCCCTGTCTGATCTTTCATGGCATCTATAATAGCAGGGCCATTTGCCTCAATTACCCAGTCAAATCTCATGCTATGTCAAGCGATAACTCAGAAAATGGCTTGTGTCACTCCTGTATAATTTTAACATCTTCACTTGTCTACAGCTGGCTCCCGTTCCACAGTGTCTGATGACCTTTAAGTATTCTACCCGAATATAACTCCAGCAGCAGGGAAACTGATGGAAACTGATGATGCTTAAAAAACACACAATTACCAGGGCTTCGTTAAAAAGCAAAGCATGTTTCAAGCAACTTGTTCTTTGTATCAGTGAAATCTATGAGTACTCAAGTTAACAGTCAAACCCCCCCCCCCCTTATAATGAACCGAAAATTACACTTGGCAATCAAGAGTGCTGCAGCAGATAAGTAAGGCAATTTTCCTCATCATTTTTCCTTTTGTTGTCAATCCCGTTGCAAAGCCCATTGCCTTTTCAATGAACCATAATGTGAAAATTTCAGACATGCTGTGTGTGAACATATATACTTAGGTCAAGCGAGGCTGGTTTTGAACTGTTCACTTTAAATAGGCCATACCAAGTGAAAGGTATGTGTGGAAGCAGGCTCCTCCAGTGTCTTAAGCTTATTTCCACAACAGGATGATCCTTTCTTACTGTTTTTAAAGATGCTTGAGTATATGACTTTGTATGGGCATGTTAGACTATACCAATTTTCCAGGTAATTAAAATGCTAGAAAGAATTACAGAACTGAAAAAGCATATCTATTGATGGAACCATTGTGAAATGTTTTATACAAACAGAAATGAAAGGAGTAAGAAATGAATCTTTCTGTCTAAGGCTAACAAAAGTAAAACTTCCATGGACTTTCTTTCTCAATGAACTTTCACTAGAGAAGAGTGAGACTGGAGAGATGGCCCAGTTGGTATAGGGGGACTGTTTGTTTTACAAACAGGAGGACCCAAGCTCAATCTGCAGTTTATACATAAAAACATCATGGGCCTGTAGACATGGCTTTGTCATAAAATTGTTATATGTGCCTGAAGACTTGATTACAATCCCCATAAAACATGCTTAAAAATATTTTTTAACAGTTGGGAATTCAGGTTGTCACTATAACACCAGTGCTGGAATGGTGGCTCGTCTTGCTGAATCAGTGAACTACTGGTTCTATACAAGACCATGTCTAAAATTATTAGGTGGAGAATGAGACAGGGAATACCCAAAGATAACTTCAGCCTAGTACATGTATATGTATGCATGTGTCCACACATGAATGCACACAAACACAACTGCATACATACAAATCTAAGAGTCCCTAAATAGCCCTTAAGAAATTATGTAAATTAGGTCAGGCTAAGTCAACCACTGTGGAACCTATTCTAGTTACTCATCCATAAAAGTAGTGTTGATGGTCTTCTACTCTGAGAAACTGGACCCCACGTTATACGGATATAGTAGTCACACAGGACTTGGCATTTATTCAGTTAATATATGGCAAATGTTACTGCTGTGAAGGAACATTATTTGTTGCTGGTTTTGCTATTTTCATGAATTAAGCCCTGAGTTCTCAGACTTTGTTTTTTTTTTTCCAAGTTGTAATTATTATTTTTGGGATATGTTATTTATTTACATTTCAAATGCTATGCCCCTTTCTTGGTTTCCTCTCTGGAAACCCCCTATTTTGTCCCCTCTCCCCCTGATTCTATAAGGGTGCTCCCCCACCCATCCACCCACTCCTGCCTCCCCACCCTAATATTCCCCTACACTTAAGCATCGAGCCTTCACAGGATCAAGGGCCTCTCCTCTCTCTGTAGCCCTACAAGGCTACATATGTGGCTGGAGTCAAGGATCCGTCCCTCCATGTGTATTCTTTGATTGGTGGTTTAGTCCCTGGGAACTATGGGGTGGGGGAGGTTGGTTGTTTGGTATTGTTGTTCAAACCCATTCAGTTCCTTCTGTCCTTTCTCTAGTTCCTCCATTGAGGACCCTGTGTTCACTCCAATGATTGGCTGTGAGCATCTGCCTCCATATTTGTCAGGCTCTCACAGAGCCTCTCAGGAGACAGCTATATCCGGCTCCTGTCAGCAAGCACTTCTTGGCAACCGCAATAGTGTCTGGGTTTGGTATCTGTATATGGGATGGATCCCCAGAAATTCATTTCATGCTGATTAAAAAAAAAAAGTCATTTGTCAGATGGCTCTCCTCCAAGTAGAGAAGAAGAGATCTGAACTATCTTATCATGTGGTTCTGCAATTCTCAAGAGGCTCCTGGATTTGCCCTAGAGATTCCAATCATCCCAATCACCGACAGAAGGAAGAGGATGTGACAGCCTTTGAAGACAGGAAGTGGCACGTGGCACTTCATAGTGCACATGACCCATGACCTCATTTCACCTTGAAGAAGGACAGGGAAAAGAAAGAAGACCAAACAGTATTTTGTGAATACTTAGTTTCCAGTACCAGAAACACAGGGAGTTTTCTAGAGACCATACAAATTTCTAATGGCAAGTCAGCATGAATGTATGCATCAACAAGAGGACATGTTAACAAACACAGGAGGCCTCTGGAGAAGGAAGGCTGAACAGTAGCAAAGCCAGGTTCCTCTCCAAGGACATGTGGTCCTAAGATGAGACACAGAATCTACTAATACCTTGATCGTGAACTCTGTAGCCTCCAGACTTCTAAAATATTTTCTCATTTGTTAAGTCAACGACTCTGTGAAAACTTCCTCTACGATAAACTAAGCCATTGCCCTAAACACTGTCAAACCTCATTTAGTAAGGAATCGAGTAGAGGGTAAAGATGGGAGGCTAACTTAAAAGGCTCATCCCAGGACATATGCTCCTTCTACTTAGCAATGAAATAAGGCAGAAGTAGCACAGTTAGTGCTGACATCACAGTATTTAATAGGCAATATCCTCAAATCAAAATGTTTTTATTATGAAAATATAAAAACATAGCCTATATTTCATAATAAGCTCTATGATTTTTGCAATTCCTTTCCCTTTTCCCACTAGGTATTTAATCCTGGGTTTTTAATATGCTAAACACACAGGTCATGATTACATGCACTACAAATTGACATGTGCCCCAGTTCAGTTTTCATACATTAAAATGTATATTTCAAGAGTTTATAAAGATACCTCTTGATAACTGACTTCTCTTAAACCAAAATAGGAATCATTCCTTAAAAGAAGTAGAAATCATTGTGAATGCGTATGGCCTCAGTTGTTATGTCTTGTGTATCCTGCAAAATGTTACTGTGAATATTTTACTATTTACTCACAACTATAAGGCTGGATTTTAACCCCCCCTCTTTTACAGGTGAGGAGATGGAAATATATAGATAATTGTGGAATGAAGATATTTTACTTGTCAATATATGAAGAACTGGTATCAAATCTCTACTCTCTTTTCAATTTCTTCAGCTTAACAATTTCACACAGAACAAATGAATATATTCTTTTTAATGATGATTACTTTATGTCTAATAGATTTTGAGGCATCCAAGCACCAAATGAATGTGGAGTTTGTACATATTTTTAATTATAAGATCACTTCGCAATTATTATTAGACTCATTCAATAATTTCTCAACTGTTTACCCAAACATTCCATTTTGGGATCGGCATGCACAGTTAGTCTTTTCCTAATAAACAGGACCAAAAATCTAAGATGTGATATGCATACAGTGTATCTAATTTTACTTGGGGTCCATACAAACTATTGATTATATTACTGTTCAAAGATAAGCAGTGGGACTGGAGAGATGGTTCAGAGATTAAGAGCACTAGCTGCTCTTCCAGAGGTCTTGAGTTCAAATCCCGAGCAACCACATAGTGGCTATAATGAAATCTGGTGCCCTCTTCTGGCCTGCAGGCATACATGCAGGGAGTATGCTGTATATAATAAATCTTTTAAATAAAAGATAAAGAGCAACTCGTATATTCCATAGCTTCTTAATGAAAGCAGTTTGGAGCTTAGCAACAACAGGTAATGAGGAATTATCTAGGATGAATAAGGAAGCAAAGAAATCAAATATTTGATTGGTTAAAGTGGAGCTGCAGCTTATGTGAGTCCTGGTGGTTCGTTAATAGGCAGCTTCTAACAGGGTAAGTTTCAGTTCTCATTTGCTCCTTACTACTTCCACCAAGTTGCGTGGAAGTGCCTGTTGACATGAGCCCAGAGCACTGAAGCCATCAATTCAAATAGCCTCTACGTTACTTAACATTATATCGTGTTACTATTATAGTCTGCCTAAGCAGCTTATTCCTACTCTTCTCTGATATGCTTACCATTCTGATTCTATACATGGGGAACTAACACAAAGAGAATTGAATTAGAGATGCCAGGATAAGGGGGAACTTATCAATCCTGAATCATGTTCTTGCCATCTTGCTAATACAAATAATCCAATACACTATCAAAGGAGTTGGAACACATCCACTGAGTAATCGGACAGGATTCCAAGAATGTCTCCATAATACTTTTTTGAAGGAATGATGCAATATTAGTTCTACCTGAGAGATTAGTTAGCAAGATACAGAATGTACTTGGATTCTATAGTATGTGTTAAAGGTGCCACCAATATTAGGAACAATGTCTAGAATTTGTTGTGGTTTGCCCTGGAGTTATCTGTGTTTTGATGCTAATTCCACTGCCCCAAGGACAGCTGCCTAGTCACATGCTCAGGACTCAGGTGACTTCACCAGATCCTTCTCCCCAGTGAATTTGTAAAACACGGGTGAGGGGCAGATACAGGATAGAAGGAGGCCTGTCATTGGAGGAGAAGGAAGGATGGGTGGGAGAGAAATTTGAAGGAAGAGGAGGAGACTGGGACAGAAAGGAGAAAGAGACTGGAGAGAGAGGGGAGAAGCCATGGCAGGTGACATTAAGATTCCGCTGTGTATTTACAGGTTGTTATTAATGTTCTTAAGGGATGGAAGGTACCAGGCTTTGTATGTTTAAGTGGACAATTATATCTTACCAATTGGGTCAAAGATTATTGTGTTGTGTGTTCTTTTATGTGACTGTTTGAGTGTAGGAAAGAGTGTGGTGGCAGGAGACACTGGGCCGCCAGGGAGTTGGGATGTGTTTCCGCCAAGATATCCAGCAGATACCTTGGGGTGCGGTGCTGAATTTAGCGAGGTAAAAGACAACCATACTTTTTTTATTTTTTATATTTTTACAACAACAAGAATTGTCTGGTTTTAGTAATGTGTACATTGCACTATGCTAACACACTTTTATATATTGTCTAATTCATTAGTAACAGCAATAAATGGCAAATGAACTGAATTCTACAGAGTAAAAAGCTTATCAGTTTAACATTGACTCACCAAGGACTAGTGAATGCCTGTTCTTTGCCCAATTATTCTGGAATTCAAGGAGACAGAGCAGTGAAGACGACCAAGTGCCACTCTTAAGGAATCTGCACTCAGTATGAGGACAACTGTGATGTCACACAGTAAAGTGGCTAAAAACATAAATAAGACAGCAGTCTGAATTAACAGTTGGACAGTGTAATTTTTTAGTAAACATTTTGGAAACTATTTGGCATTCTTCCTCTTTAGAGATAGATGTCTTAGAGGGTAAATTTTCATAAATTTTCTCCTATGCTCAAGTATGAAGCATCTCCAATGACTGGCTCCCAGAAAAGAGAATTTGGCAGGCAGGAGAAAAAACAAAGTATCACCACATTGGTAACTTCCAAAGCTAGGTCACCAATAGCCAGCTGGCTTCCAGCTGGCCCTCACGCTTTGCTTCAAGCTCAGTCTCCCTCCCATTCCTCCACCTGTGTTGTTGGAGACTATCTAAGTTGAAGCAGCTGTGATAAAGAGACCGTGTGGTGATAGCACATAGAGATGGGAACAGATGTCCAAGGATCCCAGATGTTGAGTCTCCTCCATCCAGGTGGCATGCACATGGGAGAGGAAAGCTTCAGATCAGCTTGGGCCCAAGCCTGCTGGCCTCTTCCTTCATCCATCCACACTGAAATACAATAAGAGTTACCTGTTCTTAGGGCGCATCCTCAGATGCATGAGTAAAATAACCATTTTTTTATACTAACCAATTACATTTTTCAATGGCTTGCTACACAGCCTTAATTACCAGAATATAGGTAATATCCTGGAGTCCAAGTCTTATTTGAAAAACAGGCACTGGAATAGAAGCTTAAAGGAAAGAATTGTAAAGAGCAAATTTCCCAGTGAGGTAGAAGAGTGGATGTGCTGTAGAAGGCACTTGAAATATTACTCCAGTTTGTGGAAAGGAAATGCTTCAAGGGAAGTAGCAAAGGAGCAAGGGCAGTGATTACAAACGACAAGATGATGTCAGTATTCCAGTCTTACCGTTAGTTGGGTGACATGTTCTGTAAGGACTGGGTTGAAATCTCTGCTGTGCACATGAACTGAGAGAAACTGAAGAAAGGAAGCAAGGCTGAACCAGCAGGCTGATGTATGAAATGTGGTCTGTCATCCAACAGCATGGCTGAGAGAAACGGTGAACCACCTGGCTCTCGCCAGTCCCACTAAATCATCTCTGCCTTACCAATATGCTCTGGTGTTCTGTGCACAGATTAAAGTAAGAATCATTGTTTCAAACACCACAGTGTTTCAAGCAAGAACTTAGCTCTTTAAGACTGATCTCCTTGGCTTGAGGCTGACCTTGTGGTAATATGCTTGGCTCTAAGAATAAATGAAATCTGTGCAAGCATAATAACTGTGCAAGTTCAGGCCCCCAGAGTAAAGTAAAAAGGTGGGTATATTAGGACATACCTGTCGCCTCAGCCTTGTTGAATGGCAGCATAGGTAGGCAGGTGTCAGAAACTCATAGGGGCCAGATGAACTAATGACTTCTGTGTTCAGTAGGAGACCTTACCTCATGTAATGAAGGTAGAGAGCAATGGGGAGTGATATTCCAGGTTAACCTTGGATGTCTGCAAGCACGTGTTTACATGTGACACACGTGCACCATCCACCCAGCAAGGAACACGAGACTTCCTTTGAGAACTCTAGACAGCATAGAACACAGAAACTAAACAGACAGAAAATAATGAAAGAAATGCAATGGACTTTTGATCAGCCATTCAATAACTGTAAGGTGTCCATTGATCAAAAGTTCCATTTTAAGAGAATTTACATGGGTTACCATTTTCATTTTCACTAGAATTGAGTAGCTAAGTCTTAATGCCAACTCGGAATAGCCTAGAGTCACCAGAAAGTAAATCCTTGGCCAAGATACTGCCTAGATCAGAATTTGGGACACTTTCTTGATTATTAATGGGTTCAGGGGGTCTAGCCCACTGTGGGTGGCCCTATCACTAGGCATCTGCCTTTAGGTTGCATAAAAGAGTTAAGTATGATTGTGTGAGTGAGGCAGCCACAGGGAGCAACTATTCCTCCATGGTTTCTGCTTTAGGTTCCTGCCCAAAGTTCCTCTGACTTGCCCTAAGGATGGACTTAAGGGTACACTGCACGAATTCTTTCTTCCACCACACTACTTCTTATCAATGTCAGCAACAGAAAGAAATCCAAAACATTCGCTCTCAAACTATACTTAAGAGACTATTTAATATCCCAACCCTAACCGAAAACTCAGTCTCAGGACTGTGCTCAACTCAGCAGGATTTCCTAAGGTATGGGGTCTTACTAAAATAATAAGCACTTTTCCAAGACCTTCCTTTCCACTATTATTTTCTGTATAATATCCGGGGCTTTAAACAATAATATGCTGAATGAAATGCCAGAAATCTTCGAACAACACAAAGGACACGGAAGTACTTTGGTAATGATGTTGGAGACCAAATTATCCCCAGAGTTCCTGCAGTTTGTAGATAAGAGCATTTTCAGAAGTTTCATGCAAAGTTCAAGATGACTAAAAAGCTGCATGCCAGGTGGATAGGTACTTTCTCAGTGAAGGGTAGAACTAGATTAGACAGATCTTCCTAAATCAGCCTTTCTCCCCCTTTAACAGGTTAAAGGAAAGTTGGAAAGACTGGCTACAATGTATTCCTTGATAAAATTAAAGACCTCTAAGGTTACAGAAAAAAAGATTCTATAAAGCTAACTCAAAATGTGTATTATTTCTCCTAGGATACAATCTTAGCAAACCATATCTGAAGGTGAAAACCCAATTATAACAGCAAAGGTTGCTCTCAGTTATTCCTTTCTTCTCCTGACAGCAAACTATGAAGTACGGCTAGCAGGAAGCCACCCCCTTCATAAATACTGGACTCCCACTTGGTATCAATTTTTCGTTGGTAGAAGAATGAAAATGGATAAAAATTCCAATGTATTATATGCAGCTTCAGTGTAGACTTCTGCATTTTTTATTTTTTATTTTTCTGAAGAAATGAGCAGAGAAGGAAAATAACCTTTCTAATGACAATAAGATATTCCCCACTGTAAAGTTTAGGCATCAAAGCCCTTGAGTCAGAGTTCCAAAGTTAAACTCTAGTGAGTTTTATTATAAATTTTAATAAATATCACACATACAGAAATCCACATACATGCGCGCGCGCACGCACACACACACACACACACACACACAACTTTCCCAGTCTCAGTTTTCTTCTTGGTAACAGTAGGAACAATTATAATTGTTCTCTTTAAAAAGCGAATTACGATTAAACTAAGAAATGGGCACAAGCACCCGGCGAATAGTAATTATTAACTGCGGTTGTCAGCTCAGCCGTGTTACATACATTCTTAATAGGCTTGAGTTTCTTGTTACCCAAACCAAGTTTCTCTGCATTGCCTTGGAGTTTGCTCATTTACAACCTGGGAAATCACAGAGACACCAGGAACACAATTACCTCAACACTTTCGTGATGTCCTTACTAGAGAGCAGTGGGGAGATGACAGAAAAAATGGTTTTGCATTTCCTGGAATCCACTGGTGGAGAAAATGACACTGCGGTAAGGCTCGGAGTCTAAACGATGCTGATAAATTCTGTTGAATCTAACTCTGGTCTGCCTTTTCTTTCTAATGAACCCGGTTTGTCTAATCAGCAGAATATTTCCAGTCTTAACTCCCTTCCTTTGTGGCTGAAGAGAGGCTGAAACCGTAGGTGAGAACAAGGGACCATTTTTATCTCCAAGATCCCGAGAGGAAGAAACCCTTCCTCTGCATGTCGTGTGCGCGTGCGCGTGTGCGTGTGCGTGGTCTCTGATTTGTTACGCGGGGATGCCTGTCAGTGCTGAAGTCCCAACGCTAAACTGTTGCTAGCCCTCCTTCTGGCTCTGCTCACTGATGTAGCTAATGGCCACTCTGATAGAAAGCAGAGCCCCTAGCTGACTACTTTGCCTGTCACCATCCCGACCCTACGGTGTTCTTGATCTCACTGCCACACTGAGGAGTGGAAACAAGAAAGCAGCACAAAGCTGGCTTTTAAGGTCCCCTCTGCCTATGACCAGCTGTGTGGTCTCCACAAGGTCTCTTCATCTCCATTAGCCTCAAATTTTCATCTTCAGCACAGAGATAACGATGACACTTGCTGGTCGTCTGTGAAAACTAAAGGAGACAATTATCTAAACACCGGCAGCACATACAGGGGACTCCGTGTTTGGTCGCCAGACAGCTGTGATTTCAAAAACCTCAGCAATGAAACAAGGAGGACAGCACTTTAGGCCAACCTCTCCTGTAGGTGGCCACACGCCCTGGGGATCAGAGGACTCCTCTCCCAAATGAGTGAGGACAAGAGCTCTCGGATCACTTTGGGCTTCCTCAAAATCGATTTGGAGGTCATTTCCACAATGCTACCCTGAGAGTTCAAATGGGGCTTCTGGATGGACCCAGGAGAACCAGGAACTCTGGGCAAAGGCAAAATTACCGATATGGGCCACAAAACAAGGCAGCATGGTGCGGGACTGGTTCTTCGGTAAAAGAGTAGCCTTCGAGGCGTATAGATCAGTAGAAATAAAGTGCAGGGCACACTAGCAATTAAAGCATGTGTAGTACTCACATTTAAAAAGTTAAGGGAAACAGCTACGTCTCGCTTAATGTTTTATTTAGTACCACATGCTCAAATGATAATTTCAACTTAAATTCATTTTTTTTTAAATGTTGAGACACTTTGTATTACATTGTAGGTCTCTAGTCTCTAAAGTCCAGTGGGTAGGGTCATTGTGCTGTAGCATGTCCAGAATCACGTATTCCAGAGGTACAAGCCGGAGAATCACGAGTTCAAGGTCATCGTCATCTAAAGAGGAATTCGAGGCTAGCATAGGCTACATATGATCTTGGTCAGAAAAACAAACAAACAAACAAAGCAATTTTTCACGTACTTTGACTCTTACCACATTTCCTATGCAGCTTCAGTGTAGACTTCTGCATTTTTTATTTTTTATTTTTCTGAAGAAATGAGCAGAGAAGGAAAATAACCTTTCTAATGACAATAAGATATTCCCCACTGTAAAGTTTAGGGAAGAAGCCATGTTCCCCATGCTGAACAGCCGCCTGCGGAAAAACCACTACTCTCTAGAGAAATGAGCAAGAACAGAATCCATTTTGCAGGTGTGTTAAAAAATTATTTTTAAGCCTATAAACAATTTAGTGAGGTCAACATATACATCGTTTTCCATAGTCTGCTTCTAGTTTTTGTTTTTTTAAAAAAAAAAAATGGTTGAAGACAAAAAAAAAAAAAAAAAAAATCCTCCTGTAACCCTGCTAAACTGCAGAAAGCTAAGTGGCCTACTGTGGCACTGTGTTTGATGGGCGCCCTCTGCTGTTCAAGTGTGGGATTAAACAGTAAAGACGTAAATTTGCCTAACATAAGCCTTGACTCAAGCACTAGATCAAACTTATTTTCATCTCAAGAAGATAGCAACTTAGATATGTGCAGTAAATTAGCAAGCATTTGACAAGTTGCATTGTTGACGAGTCGCGGGTTCGTCTTGTCTGGATGAAACATCCTGTTACTTTAAGCTAAGCACAAAACAAAATTTCGAGGGATTCAAAACACATTCTACAAAAAAAAAAAAAAGACAAACATTCCCAAGGTCTGTTTGAAAGCTAGAAATGAACAAAGGCAGGAACTCTTAGAACAAAATGCGGGGTCAGAAAGTGGCTCAGAGGGTGAAGGTGCTCCTGCTGTAAGCGTGACAAGCGGAATCCGAGGACTGGAACTGACAGAAAAGCGGCTGGAGAGAAGGAACCACAGAAACACTGTCCCCTGACCTCCAAGGGCACGCTGGGACATGCATTCCCACCCCCGCACTCACACGCGCGCGCACACACGTACAAGCACAGACCGTTTTTAAAAGGAGAACAAAAAGCATTTGGGCCTTTTGTCCATTACTTTCTTCTGTAGCAGTTGACTGCAGGCTACTGTCGATTTAATTTGAAATCTCAAAAGGCACATTTTCCAATGACGGCTGCAAACCAACAGCTTCCCCGGGTGGAATTTCCTGCTGCTGTTTGCTGTGATGGGGAGGAGAGCCTCTCAGTACCGTTCCCCACAGCTGTATCCGTGAGAAGAATGTCTACACAAGGTTTTTGCCAAGTTTGAAGAGAAGTCTAGTCATGTTTTCTCAAGGATGTTGATGGTCTTGGGGTCTGTGGCTTCAGAAGACAGGTGCAATGATGAGAAAGATTACATTATAACTATCCTTGCCATCTTGAAGGAAAGAATTCAATCAAGTGATATAGTTTAGGTAGAAGATTTTTAGCAAAGCAAACACACCAAACATGTTGGACTGGTCTCTCCCAAAGGCAGGGCCAGAAGGTTCTGTGCTAAGGATTTTCTTTTAAGTTTTATGAATATTCATGAGGTAGGGAACATATTCATTGAGTAAAATGACTCCGTTTCCCAAACTATGGCAGATGGGATATCCTTTTCAGAAAACCCAAGAGCTTTCCACACCATTATTACAGCTCTTTCAGAATTTTTCTAGCAGGTTTTTCTGGTTTTGTTTGGAAAACCCATGGCCTATCTGGAGAGTGGTCTAGAGAGCTATCTCAAACAGACCACAGAGCTGCCAGCTTGTACCCCATCGCTGACTTCTGCCATTGCCAAACACTCTTTTCCTCAGAACCCCTGGTCCTTGGCAAAAATGGTGGGACATGACACAGCACAATGAAAATGATAGTAAAACAGTGAAATTGGAATTTAGAGGATGCAGCAGACCCTTCCTCAGTGTCCATGTGGGGGAGAATGTCCTGGTACCTCAGTTCAGTACATAGGGCAAACAACTAAAGGGTATTTCAAGAATGCTTCATCACATAGGCTCACTTTGACCATCAAAAGTCACCTTGGTCGCTGCTACCTAACTCTTTGCTTTCCTGACATCAGGACCACCAAAAACACCCTTATAACCTAGATGAATTTTAAGAAAAACTGCCTTCCCTAGAGCCTACACCCTTCCTACTCTTCTGTCATTTCCCCTGACAGAAGCATACCTCCAGCTGAGGTTAATTCAGCTGACTCTCACCTAACTCTCAATTCTGTGTCGCAGAATGCTCTGGACTCTATTGGTAAAGTTTTGTCCCTTCGATTCTAAGTGTGGAAAACTGAGCCAAGAGTTTAATCTTCTGTTAACAAATAATCTAGGGTAGCCACTGAAAGAGGCAATGATGTTTGTCTATATCTATCCTATGACTTGCAGTAATGTGTGTATCCATATATATCCTGTGTCTTGCATCAATGTCTGTCCATTCACATCTATCCTGTATTTTGCATCATTTTTAATGAAATGGGACAAAGAAGTAGATCCTGCAGTAATTCAAAGTAAAAATAGTCCATGTAAAATTGAAATATCATGCAAAAAGAATAAATAATTAAGAAAAAAGACAATGATAAGTAAGTTTTGCTCTATGGACACACAAAAAATCAAATACTAAGACTGATCTCAAATTAAATCTATATATTTTTTTGAAAATTTTACAAATGTTCTTAAAAAACGATGTACCAGAAGACAGATATCAGCCTAAATTTGACTTCTGTTGGAGGAAGACAAAGAGGTAAAGAACAAGGATAAAGGATTAAAAAGCATTCTAAATAATGGGGAAGAACTAGATGGACTGGAGCCAAAAGGCAGTAGTCATTAAGTTCTATGAGGGAGGAAAAGCCAGATAATGAAAGGAAAGGGTGACTAAATCAGACCCTATGAAAAATGTAAGGGAAAATAGGAGTGCTTAAAACTAACCAACATCTCAAGAACATCTACTAGTTACACGTGTCTGAATGCGGGCTGGAGAGATGGCTCAGTGGTTAAGAGCACTGACTGCTCTTCTTAGACGTCCTGAGTTCAGTTTCCAGCAACTACATGGTGGCTCACAACCATCTGTAATGGGATCTGATGCCCTCTTCTGGTGTGTCTGAAGACAGGGTACCCACATACATGAAATAAATAAATCTTTTAAAACTAACATGTGTGAATGCTACAGTGTGTACAAGGAGCTGGAAACATAGCAATCAGCAAATCACCAAGAGTCATTGACTTAATTCTCCAAGTGTCTCTCAGCTGCACATCAGAAAAACTGGGGAACTTTGAAAAGTCTCTCTAAGACTCCTGCCAGACTTACTCCTTTTTATAATCCCGATTCTAACATCTATAAAACTTGTTAATTGATTTATTTATTGTCACAATTGAAATCCAGGCTGAGTTTATCACATAGATTATAGAAGAACATTTAAAAACGTGTGAACAAAGGAAAGTATGAATCTTTAGAAAAGTATTTATTAGAGTGTAGAAGATGGACAAGAAAAGACAGAGGGATTTCCACACTGTGTAAAGCGATAAACTATAAGGTAAAGGGATAGAATTTTATTCATGGACTCTATATAAATATTTTTATGAAGGACAGGCCTCATATCTATCAGTGGTCCCACGGCAGATACAGAAAGTCAATATCAACTACCATTTTTATTGTACTTTCTGTGTTTAGAAATAAACATATCCTTCTGTCATGTAGTCTGCAGTACATTGGGGAGTAACATACCGGACAAGGTTTTAGCCTACTCGTTGCCTACAATGTAGTCTGCAATAATTCAGTTGGTGATAATGTACACTAGGCTCCATAATAATAAAAACACATAGAAGCAAAGTCATTGAAGAACCCACAAGTATACAATGTGCTAACAGGATATATAGCCATGTGTAGTCCAAGGACATTGTAAGAGATGGAAAAACAAGAATTTAAGGATGTCTCCATTGCTGGCTTGCTACAATGGTAAAACTCAGTTACTAATGTGAGGCATGGAATGGAGATCCAGCTAAGCTATTCCTTTGAGTAAATCGAACTTCAGAGTGCTATAAACTCACTGTGTTACTGATGCACCTCATTGTACTGTTTTTTGGGAGAGAGATCCAGCTTTTGAGGAGTTGGTCTCAGTTTGGGTTTTACTGCTTGGAAAAGACACCATGACCAAGGCAACTCTTTAAAAGGACAACAGCTAATTGGGACTGGCTTTCACTTTCAGAGGTCACTCCATTATGAGCATGGCCAGAAGCATGGCAGCATCCAGGCAGACACCATGCTGGAGCAGGATGTGGGAATTCTACATCTTGATCTGAAAACAGCCAGGACTCGACTGCCTTCCACAGGCAGCCAGGAGGGAGAGCTCTTCTGCTCTAGGCGGAGCTTAAGGATAGAACCTCAAAATCCACCCTCCCACCTCCACATTGTGATGCAATTTCTCCAACAAGACCATACTGACTCCAACAAGGCCACAACTCCAAGGCCACCTCCCATGAGCCAAGCATATTCTAACCATCACAAGGGTGTTTGTTCGCAAGTCATTTAATTGACAGGATGGATGAAAGGGATACAGAGACTGAGAAGGGGAAGGCTAGGCTTTGTTCCTATGTCATAACAAGAGTACAGCATAAGCAGGACAGATGAGGTCAGCACAAACCTTGGCCACAGAGATACAGGGATCCTCACACTTTCGAATTCCAACTGACTTCATAAGCCACTGTGGGAAGGATAGTATTCTGTAATGGCAATGGTCTCCTCACTCCACAGTTTGCATTCCTCAATGGCTTTCCACTTTTCTTTGGATGGAAACCAACTGCTTCATGTTTAGTTTTCCCTTCGCTATGGCTTACACATGTTTTGTTCAACTTTTATCCTTCACGTCTCTGTACTCACTCGACCTCCCAATAATCTCTCTGTCCTTGCTGTGGTTCCTGCCTGTTATTTCTCACATTTTTCCCCTGTCTTACTCAGCTACCTAGCCATTCAAGTTCAATTCCAACATCCCCTAACCTGGGATCCACATAAAACATTCTTTATACCCACTGCATAGTTCCTAAAGGATCTTGTATATATGTTCCTGAAATTCATTTGATCTGGATCAGCAAGGCTGAGAGCCATATCAGGCTTGCTTAGTTTCCTGTGGCCTCTCCCAGTGATTCCTCTTGAGAAATATACCTATGGTCTTCCTGCCATTATCACCAGTGGATTGCCACACTTCTGTTTATATACCTTAACAAAAATGAAGTGAAAATACAGGAGGGATGTATTGCATGAGAGGAAAATAAATAAAATATAATTTCCTTTTTACTATTATGCCCTTAGTATTTTTTAAAACTTTTATTGTTTTACTTCTTTTCTTAAAAAATAATTTAATTGGAATATTCATTGGTATGATTATAATTAAAGTTACAATAGCTCATTTCAAGGATTTTTTTTAAAAAAAAGTTGAACAGTTCTAAATTCAAATACCTAAGAGGTTTAACTAATTTAATTTTTCTAGCAAAATAAATGGCTTTTCTTATAGATACTAAAAATAAATATATAATTTTTCAATAAAAATATTTCCCACCTTTGGGTCTAGAATTAATTCACATGTCTTTTCCTGGACATTATAGCAAATGACCTTTCTCCCAGTCTAATCAGGACCATAGTGTTATCTAATTAAAATACTATCAAAGTGCAGTTTAAACAGCTCAACTCCTGGGACAACTGTATTATGAGCAGCCTACTTACTGTGCAGTTCAGCAGGTTTTATCATAGAAGATGATGAGGATTTCTCTAACAGTTGGATGATTACATATGACTGACAGACTACAGCTGGCTCTCTGTAAAATTTCACAGCAAGAAATAGCACCCAGATTTGGACCAAAGACTGCAGTTAGCAAAACTCAAGAGATGGAGGAAGGACCGGTTCACACAAGCATCATCTACCCTGCCAAGGCCATGACACTGTTCAGAGAGAGAGTCATAGCCATGAGCATCTTCTCTGCTTGAGTGATGTTGACACTTGTCAATTGTGTGTGATGTTACATATCTGAGGGTGCCTAACATTGAATCAGCTACTTAAAGTTAGTAAGAGCTCACAAGCCAAGGCCTTAATCCTCTCCTCTATCCCATGCCAGGGGCCAATAGGAGTTTGTGTCTTTATTGCTCATTTGCCCTGCTTTGGAGGATGTAACTTGGTCCTGTTCTACTTTCTGTAGCTGTTTCCCTGATACACTACACATGGGCATTCTTTTCTTCCTTTATGGTGCTTAAGATCACCATGCATATTTTAATTGATAGCCAAATAAAGAATATTATTAAGTGTTAAAGAAGTGTTATCGTTCTTGTCTGTAAGGATTTGTACAGTGGATCTTATAGAACAGTTTTTTTTTCAATTACCTTGCCCTGCATCCTGTGACACCAAAGTACAGTCTCCAACATTCCATTGACTTCTCCCAATAACGGGTGATTGGAGACGTTTATATCTATTGAAAAATTTCTGGGTTAAAACCCTTGTTTGGAGACCTGAGAGGACTGCAGTTGCTAGAGTTAGAACATTAAATAGTTGATTGTGCTTTGTGGTTTTTTTTAAATATTTTTATTGGATATTTTTTATATTTACATTTCAAATGTTATCCCCTTTCCCGGTTCTCCCCTCTTTCATGCCTCTTCCTCCACCCCCACACTGGGGAAAGGATCCTATACTGGACTATTTGCTTATGAATTTCATGAAGTCATTGTTTTTGATAGCTGAGTAGTACTCCAGTGTGTAGATGTACCACGTTTTCTGTATCCATTCCTCTGTTGAAGGGCATCTGGGTTCTTTCCAGCTTCTGGCTATTATAAATAAGGCTGCGATGAACATAGTGGAGCATATGTACTTGATATATTTTGGAACATCTTTTGAGTATATGCCCAGGAGTGGTATAGCTAAGTCCTCAGGTAGCACTATGTCAATTTTCTGAGGAACTGCTTTCCAGAGTGGTTGTACCAGCTTGCAATCTCACCAACATTAGGGTGTCCTCAAACTAAAGTAGCTGCCATTTCTATGAAAAGAAACAAACCTGCAAGAAGTAGACATCATGGCCTCAGGGCACGTGGAAAATTCCATATGAAGAAGGATGAAAAGAATGGAGACCTACAAGTTAAGGCATAAACAGATCTGCCAGTAAAGGAAAGTGGGAGGAGCATGGAATGATCTAGAATACAGAAAAAGTAGTTCTACATCTGGAAGATTGTAATTATTACAGATTTTTAGGGCAGAGGAAAAAAGTTTGTCCTACTGAAAATGCCAGGCGGAATTAAAGAGGGAGGAGAGGGAGTCCGAAGAAGCAAGAGAAAATCTGTTTTAAGGGCTTCTAGACCTGTACCCTCTACCACCACCTTGACAAGAGTTGCTATTCCATTCGAATACTTTGCTCTTTTGTTCTTTTTCTCTCTATGGATGGTGTATTTCTGTCCCATTCAATCTGTAACTTTTTGTCTGGGACCCACAGGATCCAACTTTCACTCTGGGTCATTTTGACTTCACTCTAAGAGACTTCTAGCTGTCATAGTCTGTCACTGGTCCTTTATCCTCCAATGCTCACTTCATTTAACTGGCCGTCTGAGTCTTCTTTTCAGGATGCACAATTCTTTATCAGTCCAATGGAACAAACTCCACAGTGCTCCTAGATGAACACCCCTCACCCAGTAACAACAGTGCCTTGATCTTAGCATTGTGATGTAATAAGAAGGATCTGTTTATTCTGCCAAGGCTGTGGGGGTTGGCTGTAGTGCCCATGGCAACTTAGTACATTGAGATAACAAAATGTGGACTTTCTTTCCTTATTGGGGACCAACTTACTGAATTCCTTTTCTCTCTTGTTTTCTCACTTCTTGTTCCTGAGCACAGCCCTTCAATATACTGAGTCCATCCAGATTTTTGTCTTAGTTTCTGTGCCTAAAGAACCAGATGTAACTATTATCTGAGCTTCAAAATACTCCCTTGTTCCAGAAGGGGGTCAGATTTTAGAGGTCAAGACTATGAGTATTAATCAAGTTTGGACATGATGGCTATTGTCAATAGAAAGCTACTAGTACTCAGTTAATGACTTTCTCAGAATAATTATGTGCATCTACAGCTGTGCTGGTATTTCCAGCATATCAATAGCTCATGTGCATATCCCACTGGAATAGAAGGCACGTTCAGACACTGTCTGAGTTGGCAAAATGACTCAGGAAAAACCTGGCATCCTTAAACACATGTGGGCAGCAGATTTTTAAATACTCACATCAATCTAATTACAAAAAAAGCAGTGAAAATATTAATATCTTAGACATATGCAGGAATTTCAATTAACTTTGGCAATATGTTGTGATTTTCCATGTTACAAAACATCGTTATTTTTAATCCGTAGATCGTGATGTGTCTTAAGCAACTTTATGTGTACTTTTATAAAGCTTTCCTGTTTTAGAATTCCTTTGTATAAACAGCTTCATAGTGCCTAGCCTCTGTGTGTGTGAGAGAGAGAGAAAGTCAGAGACAGAGACAGAAATATACACATAGATAAATAGAAATTGAGAGATAGACAGATACAGATCCTTACAGACAGGAACAGAGAGATAGACAAAGATACTCTGACAGAGCAGGTAAATAATGAGAGAAACAAAGGGATAGAGTCAGAAACAGGGACAGAGTCATATAGATTTAGAAAGAGTAAAGACAAGGTGTAGAGAAATTTTATTCAGGCAACATGGCTTCTCTGGAAAGGGATCACATTCAAAGCCCTTCTAGATCTAAATGATCCAGCCTGGTTGCAAACACACTGTGGATTACAATATGATCTGGCTGCAATACGGACACACCCTAGCACACACCTTTAAATCTCTAACGATGAAGGTAAAATTGGCAGCCATGAAAGTGGTGTCTAATTGAGAAGCAGACAAAGAGACAAATCAGGAACAGTTTTGATAGAATGAGTGAGAGATAGGATATACCCGACTCACATGAGAACAGCACAGGAAAGAGACTACATAAGACAGAGACACAGAGAAAGAAAGAGAGAAAGAGAGAGAGAGAGAGAGAGAGAGAGAGAGAGAGAGAGAGGAAGGAAGGAAGGAAGGAAGGAAGGAAGGAAGGAAGGAAGGAAGGAAGGAAGGCAGAAAAATTAGTGGTGTGTGTTATGACAGTTTCACAGAGACAGGTTGCAGAGAAAATAAACTAGACCCACATGAAGACAGAATAAGTCAGAGAATGAGAAGGAGCCAGAAGATTAGAATCAAAGTTGCCAAAGTTAATATGAGGCCAAGCAGAGCAGTTGAATCAGAAGTTGAAAGAAGCCAGATTGAATTAGTTAGCTTGGAAGATTGGATTGTTCATTGTTGGAACCAGCAAAACGCAAGTCATTCAAGTATGCAAACTTCCTATGCTTTCCTTATTCTGGTAAATTTGAATCAGAACCACAGGTGTTACAAACATTCTAATGGACAAAGTTATGTGAAGAAAATTTTACTCTTAGAAATTTAGCTTGGAAATGTACTTTCAAGAGAGGATTAAGTATTTGATCGCCAACTGGTTGTCTAAGGCAATGTGCTGAGGCTTCTAGGCCTAGGTGGAGGGATCGTTAGAACAGAGAAAGAAACACTCTGGGCTCTGCCCAGTATTCACCACAGTTGGGATATGGTGCTTATTTCATCTCATCTGAGGAAATAAAAGCATCATTTAGGAAAAGGAGACGGAAAGAGGAGAAAAATTTCCATAAGAACTTGTTCATATACTCGTTAGGCAGTGTTCAATATAGCTCTTTATTTGTAAGATAATATAACCCACAATAAAGTTATGCTGTATTAAGAGAGAGCAGTGCACAGATATCGTCAATCAACCAAGAAATAAATTCCGATGGTCTCTCCGTAGTATGAACAAAATGAAAATATGAAACAACTATCAAGTAACTAAGTGAAACCAAATAATCCTCATGATCCTCTCTGTCTTCCGAAAGTTTTCTGACATGTATCTGAGGAACTCTCCTAATGCTCACAGAAATAACAAGGAGAAATCAGAACATCCACGTGGAGATTATACTCTGCTCCCTTTGTCCTTTGTCCATGAGCAAGTCCATGATGCTTATTTTCCCTGTAATTAATTTCCAGAATGAAATGAAATAGGCTACTGTTGCGAGAAAAATTAACGAAGTGGCGGAACTGGTTCTGGCATTCCCACTCAGAGTGGATCCTCCCGAGCCTCGCACTCAGGCTGGCTCGCTGGGAACTTTGCTCACATCCCCTGTAGCCTGGTAGGATCAAAGCTCTAGAAACTTATAGTTGATCAATTATATTTATATGTTAAATACTCAGTCACAATACATCCCCAGAATAAATTCACTGCTAGTTAATAAAAATAGAAGCTACCCACCTAGACAAGATAAAATTGACTTAGACCACCTGGATCAGAATCGCCTTCTTTCTCTGTCTCCATCTTGATTTCTTGCTTCTCCTCCTCCTCCTTCCTTCCTAGGCTTTTCCCTCCGTCTACCCTTCCTTCTCATCCAATGATAGGCTTCACCTTATCCTGGACCTGCCTTGCTTCATAATGACATCATCCTACAGGCTACAAATAAATAAACAAAAATATTGGGCATGATGTGGTGGTATCCAGCACTCAGGAGGCAGAAGCCGGTGGAAAGCCATCCCAAAAGACATAGACTTCCAGCATAGCCAGGGCTACATAGTACGACCCTGTCTCAAACAAAGATTTCTTTTTTAATTAAAAAATTGATAAAAATTTTTCTGTTTTCCTAGTTCATGAAATAAGTTGATTGTTTCCTTTCCTCTTTGCCCCGGCCCACTTTCCCCAGACACGTGGTTACCTCACGCAGACCATTTATCCTTCTTAGAACCACTGAGGACTTTTAGAAAGCTGGCCTTCAGACAGTCACCTGTCCTACCTAGTACCACATTTGTGAGTGGCAGTTACTGAAGAACAGTAGTTCAAGTAGAAAAGTTTAGACAGCCTTGTTCTTTGGCATGTTAAATACAGGGTCTTCAAACTAGGATAGATAAAGAAATCTGCTCCCTTTTCTCTTTTTAAGTTCACGGAAGACATCCCTAATCAACCGTGATAACCTTTCCCAGTGAGTTAATGTATTTTCATAATCTTCACTATAGTATTGATGGCTACTAGCACCTTCGAATTTGCCAGCAAACAAACAAATTATATTTGCTTTTAAGGCAAAAAAACCAATATTATTTAGCTGCTAGAAATAGTAAAAAGCCTTTAAAGTAACAACAGCTGTGGTTTGTGCTTTCCCGTAGATGACTTAGATGCAGACTTATCTTTGCTCCTCCAAAGAGGAGTATTTTGTATATCATCTAGAACATACTGCATAGGGGTCACCTTGAGAAGTTACTAACAGCCTTATTAGGAAACACATAATTTTGCATCATTGTTAGAACCAGCAAAAGGCAAGTCATTCAAGTGTGCAAGCTTCCTTTGCTTCCCTTATTCTGATAAATCTGAACCAGAACCATTGGTGTTACAAACATTTTAATGGACAAAGCTTAAGTGAAGAAAATTTTACTCTTAGAAACTTAGCTTGAAAATGTACTTTCGAGAGTGGATTAAGTATTTGATTGCCAACTGGTTCTCTCAGACAATGAGATGTAAGGCAAGGGAAGTGGGCAAGTGTAGTAACAGAAATAGAGGGAGCAAGGGTCCTGGCGGGCAAATTAAACTTCTGGAAATTGTGTGGTGTAATATTAATAATCAGACAGAGGACCGACATTCAAATAGAATTGAAATTGGATTCAGACAGAAAACGTCAGCTCTAACACTTCTGACATGAACTCCTGAAGGCAGCACAATTTCAAGACGCCAGACTTCCTGGACGCCTTCCCTTTGATATTGGCCCTCACAGATAATTGAATCGGCATACACAGTCAGCCTCTGGAATATGGATCCAAGGACGGCAGCTTTGAGGAAGGCACAGGTGGGGACAGCATGAATGCATTAGATATTTGATTGAGATGTTGAGGTAGTGCAGGTATCTTGGTGCTTTCTTGGGCCCCAATTGTGAAAGGTAAGGTTTGTGCAGAAAACCTGAAAATGTTTCGGTTCCCAGCTTTTCATGAGATGAGTAACTTGGTGGACCATGGTGAGGGAAGTATATTTCTAGTGATATTGTAATACATGGGTTTATTAAAATCATGTATTGTCCTGGTTTTCTTCAATGCGCCCTTGGATTTAGCTTGACTCAAGGAATCAAGCTTTAGGGAAGTTGACTGACTGTTGCACTATCTGGATCTTCTGTCAATAGAGTGGGCTTTGTCTCAGTTTACATTATGCAAATCCAAGGAACCATTGACATTGGGCAGCTACGCCTGGTTAACAGGAATGCACAATAACATAAGACTGAGATTCGGGTCTGAGATTGTAAGCAGGTAATTGCATTAACTTCCTTTCCCCCTGGGTTTCATAAACGTTGCCAAAAATAGAGACCAGATAGGAGCTAAATTTGTTGCTATTAATTAATGTCATGTTTTGTTTCCACATAAGTTCATTGTTTCCTTGAAACATATGTCTGTTATTTTTGGCCACTTTTTGATAACAGATCCAAAACAGGGTTTCAGACATTTGCGTAACACGCTCGGCATCTGTTCAAAGAGAAAGAGAAGTCTCTCCAGACTACCATTATTTTAATATTAGTTTAAATGTTAATCTTTGTCAATCAGAACTGAGTGGTTTTTAAAAAGTACCTTTTAAGTTGTTTTAGTTTCTGTTGCTACGACAGAATACTAGTGAGTGGGTCATTCATAAGGAAAAGAAGGTTAGCTCATAGTTTGGAGGCTGGAAATGCAAGATGTGAGGGCCACATTTACTGGAATTTCCTGATTCCACTGGGCTGCTTCTTGCAGGCCATGAATTTGGAAAGGCAAAGGACACATGCAGATTAAGACATGTAAGAAATGAATGAGGAGAAGGCCGAAAAACCAAGTCCATTTCCTAGAAACCTGTTCTTCAAATCAGCAAGGCCTTGTCCATGAGGGGCCAGTTCCCATTATGTATTTGCTTCTTGTCAGACCACACATTTCAACAGGGTCCCACCTAGGAACTAACTTTTAAATTCACCTTAGAGGGAAACAAATGACATTTGAACCATATAAGAGCATAGTATACAAAAGTGGAACCTCCTGACCCATATTCATGAATACACACTTCTGGAACTGGTGTTCAAAAGATAAGGAACTGGGTTGAGTATTATCCCATGAGAATCTAAATCCAAATGCTAAAAAGGACAAAAAGAACCAGATCGCATAGGATATCGTCTTTAAAGAAAGCCAACTGTTAAGGTCTCCCCCGAACTCCCTCGCATAGATATAGCAATGGTTTTCCATGTTCGCCAGCTATTTCATATTGTTACTATAATATGTCTACCAGTCATTGACACAGAAAAATAATATGACTCGGGTTAGGTTTGTGGTCCCCACACAACCTGTTATGTTCTGTATGTTAATCTTAAGAAATTCCATAACCGGGGTTGGGGATTTAGCTCAGTGGTAGAGTGCTTGCCTAACAAGCACAAGGTCCTGGGTTCGGTCCTCAGCTCTGAAAAAAAAGAAAAGAAAGAATTCCATAACCATAAGCTTCACTTAGGACTCATCAAGCTAAAGGCCAGTGTGAACTGTTTACATCTAAAATGTCTTGGGTCAGAGCTGACCACTGAGAAGCACTTCCAGCACTGTCATAGGAGCTCATTGTGCTTTTTATGGTTTTAGCCTTTATATGGCCCTGAGAAATATCTAGCATAGAGCTTTCAGTTCTCCAGCCTGAGCTGGAGCCTTGGTCAATCAGTCCTGAGGTGTACATTCAGTAAACCATCTCTGTTTAACGGAGATCAGTGTTTGTGTGGTTTCTAGGGTGACTCCTGGACCCCAACACTAAGTAAGCTCTTCATCCAAAGCCCACCTGTTGAACAAAAGTGCAGGCTTCTCAAGCTAGATTTAGCTAAAGCTTTTGTGTTTAAAATACTTCTGACACGTAGCAGTGTAGAAACCTGGTAACAATGCACGGTCTGGTTCCTGTTCTCAGAGCAATGAACTCAAGATGAGTCTATAAATGGAAGCAATAGTGTGGTAATGAAGAGTTTCAGGGTTCAGGGTTCACTTCAGGTATTTAGTTAAGAAATAAGGTCCAGAAACCTCGCCATCTTGAAAATGAAGGCTATCATGCTACCTTGGTAGTTTAAATAAAATAACCTCTTAGAGGCCCATAGAGAGTGACACCATTAGGAGCTACGACCTTGCTGGAGTAGTTGTGGCCTTGCTAGAGGCAGTGAGTCTCATTCTCCTTTTGCTGCCTGCAGACGAAGATGTAGAACTCTCAGCTCGTTCTCCAGCAAAATGTCTGCTGCATGCCACCATACTTCTCTCTACGACAATAATGGACTAAACCTCTTACTTGTAAGCCAGCCACAATTAAATGTTTTCCTTCATAAGAATTACCATAGTTATAGTGTATACCATAGTGCTCTTCACAACAATAAAACCCTATCTAAGACATTTACATGTCTCCAGGAATAGGAATTAAAATATGGAAGAATGCTCAGGCATCAGCCCAGAAAAATCAGAATAAACATGGTTTGGATGCAAATAAGAGTCTGTCAACTTATATATATATAAGCATTAGTCTGTGTGACCAAAGAAATACAGAATTGTTGGAATGTTATTTATGAGATTATGCACTGAGTCACCAGAGCTTACATCATTGTTTTTATCATCTCACTTGACTGTGGCCATGAGATTTCCGGGGGTGTGGGTGGGGGTGGTTATGGGGCTGTCTCTGTAAGTGTTATGCAGTCAGAGACACAAACTGAAAAGAGGTGAAACTAAAAACTCGTTCAGTTTGACTTAAACTGCCCCGAACTTCAAGAGTCTGATGCTTTATTACAAGCATATGTAAACATAATAGAACTTGGAAAAAAGTTTCTAGGCAACAATCACTCCAATTCTAAGTACATAATAAAATTTGACCATGAAGATGGGATCTATAGCTTTGGGCCTAAGATCTGTTGTGCTCTCTGATGAAGACAGAAGATAGCATAGAGGTCAGCAGTCTATAAAGTACATATGACATCTCCCCTAAGGATGCTTTCTATCAACTGGGATCTAAAGATAAAGGTATATTGGTGAAGAGACTGAGATAATCATTCTGAGAGATTTGGGTGAAGTCTTTATCTACAAATAATAAAAGGTCACGAGGTCATTAACAACATTCACTCTCACTTCCTGGTGGGAATGTGGGTATTTTATTTCCTCCTTTGAGGAGACACCTACACGTGTTTAACATATCTGTTTTCCCTAATGCTTTGTGAATACAGGGACTTTTGTGTCCCCAACATTTGTCCGCTTACTCTAGACAAGGAAACCACATGAAAAAGTTGATATGCTTGGGAATTTAAACTCCTGCCAATAGCAGTGACAATGAGTTCAGAGGTACACCAGCCAGATCAAGTAGGGCTTCAGGTAACTGATACTGAGCAGACACTACAAATTACAGTCTTCTGAGAGACTGCAAGCTAGACCCCTAACTAATCCGCCTCTACTCCATTCACTCATCATCTTTGTAAGATAGTAAGTATTTTAGGGTTTTTTTTTTATCTTTTCTTATTTTGCTTTTCCTTTTTTCTTTTGTTTCAGCCACGGCATGCGAGCCAGATCAACCCTTTTTTGTTGTTGTCCTTGGTCTGTGAACTTATTGCCCTCAAGTTAGATGGAAGCTTTGGATAGAAAAATATGCAGCATATTTAGATGACTGTCTTAATACATTAAGGTTATTGTTTAATTGTATATTTTCTTTATTTACCTTTCAAATGGTATCCCCTTTCCCTATTTCCCCTCCAGAAACCTCCCTATTCCCTCCCCCTGATTCTATAATGGTGCTTATTGACCCACCTATCTCTCCCTTCCCCACCCTGGCATTCCCCTACCCTAGGGAATTGAGCCATCACAGGACCAAGAGCTTCTCCTCCCACTGATGCTGGACATACGTGGAGCTTTGGGTTGCTCCATATGTACACTTTGGTTGGTTGGTGGTTTAGTCCTTGGGAGCTCTGGGGTGTGTGATTGATTGATATTGTTGTTCTTCCTATGGGGTTACAGTACTTCAGTACTGTACTACTTCAACTACTTCAGGACCTTCTCTAACTCCTCCACAGGGACCCCTTTCTCAGTCCAATGGTTGGCTATGAGAATCTGCCTCTGTATTCACAAAATTCTTAGACAAATGGATGGAACTAGAAAATATCATCCTGAGTGAGGTAACCCAATCACAAAAGAACACACATGGCACGCACTCACTGATAAGAAGATATTAGCCCAAAAGCTCAGAATAACCAAGATACAATTTACAGACCAAATGAAGCCCAAGGAGAATGAAGACCAAAGTGTGGATGCTTCAGTCCTTCTTAGAAGGGGATCAAAATACTCACAGGAGGAAATACAAAGACAAAGTATGGAGCAGAGACTGAAAGAAAGGCCATCCAGAGACTGCCACACCTGGGAATCCATCCCACATACAGTCACTAAACCCAGACACTATTTTGGATGCCAAGAAGTGCATGCTGACAGGAGCCTGAGATAGCTGTCCCCCGATCAACCTTTAACTAGCATTTTATGCCTACCTGATTTCAGACTTAAACAATCTTCCCACCCAGTCTTCTGAGGACTGGGATTACAAACATACATTAGTTCTTAAATATGTATTATTCAGACTGTCATGGTTTTGCATAATTGTTGTTCTGTAATATATAATTAATTCATTAATTGATTTGACTCATTGCATTAAGAAAGAAGAGGAACATACTTTAGGGCAGTGTATTCTACTTCCTAATGCTGAAATCTGAACAAAGAGAAATTTTGCTAATATCATTTACTTTCTTTTTGCAGATGTGGTGTTCAAAGAAGAGCATCATATTCAATTGGTAGATAATACTATACAATAGGGTACCAACCATGGCTAGGGAACAAGGTGGGAGGGTTGAACTAAACCTAAGTTCTTCTTTGGAATAGAGCTGACCTCCCTCGAGTGTTGGACCTTTATGCTAAGATACCTACTTTATGGAGGTCTGTATCTTGAAACACTTTGTTCCTAACGAACACAAAGAAACCATATTTGCTTGTAGTGGTTCCAAAGTAGGTGAGTTACCTTTTTGAAAGAGGGTGTTCTACTTTCAAATTCTTCAAATTCTTCCCATAATAATTGTGTATCTTTGTCATTTTGACTTTTTCATTAATAAAATTAGAAAAGTGTATATGCAATTGGATTATACAAGAATCATTTGAAAACAGTTTTGAAAAATCATCAAGCTTGTAGGTTTGTGCAGGGTGCATAGGATGCTTCTGTCTCCTTCTCTTATCTCCTTTATATCTGGCTGAATTTGGGCAGAAGGAAAAGGCTCGTTTATGGGAGAAATACAAGCTTGCCAAATGAATAAAGGCTCATAATGTTCCCCATTACAGCAATCATTAGCATAGACTCCTAGTGGGAAATCTTGCAGGAAGTAGACCCTTTACCTATGAGCAGCACATAAACAAAGAAGATGATACAGAAAACGGTGGCAGATGAAATGAAACACATAGAATATATGGAGAGAACACATATGTGAGGAGTAGAGATGGAACTTCTGACACAGGCGCTGATATCTGCAATGTTATATAAGAATAAGAATAAAAATAAAGGTGCCTCATACAATGATCTTAATTGCTGTATTTCCTCTTCTAAAATGAAGTTTCAAATACCTTGTATGGTTTGCCAATAATTGAATACGCCTAATTAAAAACTCTCATCCTAATGTTGAATATATTCTGAGAGACTCCTATAGTAAATTGCAACATTCTGCAAGATAAATAAAATTGGCTGATTGTTATTAAATTTTTATACTGGCAGAAATTAAATCTCATATTTAGAATAAGGTGGTGAAGAAATAATACAATTATGTTCTGGCTTATGATTTAGGATCTTAATGAGTACAAGTAGAAATGAATAACAGAATTAGCAAAGCAATGCTCCTAGAAAGGCATTTCTAGGGGTGAGTGGGATAGAGGATGCCATGCTGGTGGGGTGCAGGGTGCAGTAGTTTCTTAAATTTGCTGTTTCTATAACTGTTTCATTTCTGCTTTTGCATAATTATTCTCCAAGTTAACAATTTCACACACATTTAACAATTCTCTTTTCATATTGTCTATATTAAAACACTGTGTACAGTCATGTGCCTGGGTCTTAAATATTAACTGAAACACAAACCAGATATCATGAAGGACATTGGGACAATAGAGATTTGTCAAAACCTGAATATCTACTGTTGATTTTAAAGTATTTTATCAGAGAAGGTTATACAGAGTACCTTGTATCATATTTTATTGCAACTGTTACTTAACCATAGAATTTAAAGTGGGGTAAATGCTTAGCAATTATTAGAGACTTGAACTTTTCATTGACTTGTTCATTAGTCTCACCCTTTATTTCTGCACTATTAATTTTATTGACTCTAAAAACTCCAGTTTTACACAGTAAAGAAATCTCCCATAGGTCAGAGGAGAAAAGTTTAAAACTATACCTTACAACTTATGTTACAACTAAGCAATTAATAAATTATTTGATTTTGTTTTTTCAAGAAAATTTAGTCTCCTTCTGCTAAGTAATGTCAACCTCATTCTGTCTTGTTTGTTCTGACTAGGAAATGTTTTCCTAACTCCACACATTTTTTTTTTAAATAGAAAACCAACATACTCAGAAAGTCTTCATGTGCAAGAGATATGTAAAGAAAGAACTTTTGAAATATTTAAAACAAAATATAAATATCACTTTTATTTTCTCAAATAAAGGGATGAAATTATATATATATATATAATTTCTTTCTCTTTCCAAACTATCCCTCATTGAGGCCTGGAAGTTTCTATCCTCATAAAATCTAATCTTCAAGCTGACTGGTTCTTTGTGACTTCTCTCTGCTTCTGATTGAATTGCTCTGCTTGGCCTCATACTAGCTTTGGCAATATGTTCTAATCTTTTGGCTTCTTCTCATTCTTTGGCTTGTTCTGTCTTCATATGTGTCTAGCCTATCTCTGTAAAACTTTCCTCTGTAAAACACACACACACACGCACGCGTGCGTGCGCACACACACACACACACACACACACACACATCTACCTCTCTCCCTATGCTACTCATAAGTACCTCTCCTTCCTGTGCAGTTCTCATGAGATTTGGGTGTATTCTGTCTCTGAATTGTTGTCAAATTTTTCTCTAATTAGTACTTTGTCTGATCCTCAATTAGAGGTCACTTTCAAGCATGGCTATTTCCTTCTACAAAGTAACATTATCTTCACTGTTAGGGATTTAAAGGCATGTAGTAAAAGTGTGCCTGTATTCCAGCCAGATCGTACTATAATCCCAAGTGACTGTCTTCCAGATAGAGTCAATAGACCTAGAAGGTCTTTGGGTGTGTTCTCTTGCCAGAACAGCCTTGTTGCTGATTAAAATTCCTTTATAACAAAAAACTTGTGTTATAATAGTTGGCATTTAGTCTAAGCTCCACCCACAGATGTCTGACTCACCATAAAAGGGCCTGCATGCCCCTCCCTCTCTCTCGTTTTCTTGTTCTCTTGATCCTGCTCCCCCTCTCCCCATTTCTCTTTACCTCTCTCCTCCTGATCATGGCCTGCCTCAACTCCTCTACTCTTCTCTCTTCCTCTCTCCACCCCCCTCTGCCTTTCTCTCAAACCCCCTCCCCATGCCCTAAATAAACTCTATTCTATACTATACCATCTTGTGTCTGGTACCTCAGATGGGGAAGAAGTGCCTCAACATGAACCCATGTTGTGTTTTCATAAAACACAACAATAATATTTTCTGAGTAAAACATTCCAGTTTGAGACTAAAAGAAATATTGTAACTGCAGAAGAGTTGGGGAATCCACAGATAATGTTTCCTTAAAGTTTCTGGAAATCCACTAAACACAGCAAACTTTATATACCTAGTACATAACCAGGAAGAAAATGTGAGTTTCCCTGAATAATGCCCAGACTTTAGAGCTCTCTCTGTCTCTCTGTCTCTCTCTCTGTCTCTCTCTGTCTCTGTCTCTGTTTCTCTCTCTCTCTTTCTCTTTCTCTCTTTTTCTTTGTCTCTTTGCATATGTTTTTTCTCTTTCTCTTCCCTCTCCCCTCTGTCTCCTTTTTCATGGTGACTTCCCTGGCCTCTGTCCTTGGGACTGGTGAACCTGCCTGGGAGTTGCCCCCAATAAACCTGCCTTTATACTTTAATTTGGCTTGAATTTGTTCATTTTGTCAGTGGAGGCAACCTATCACTAAGCAGCACAATGAACATACAAACCTTTACTAGAAGAACACTTGGTTCAAAAAACGCCCTGATTGCTGTTACAATATGTGCCTTAAAAATATTGATGGTGTTGTAATAGCCTAGGCTAAACCTGGATCCTAGCATTTACCTGCCTTTGCCTAATTTCAATTCTATGGCATGTAACCATGAGATGTGTTACAGCAGGAACACATGAGATGTTCAAATAATTTGAGTATAACTTTGTTAGTCTTCTGTCTAAGCTCCACCCCCAAAGTTACCTGGCAGCAGTCAAGTATGTTCTGCCCCACAGTTACTTGGCAACAGCCAGGTATGCCTGACACTATAAAAGGGGTTGCTTGTCCCCTCCTCACTCTCTTGCTCTTGCTCTCTTTGCTCTTACCCTCTTCTCCTTTTGTCCCTTCTCTCCCTATTCCTCTCCCAACTTCTCTCCACATGCGAATGGCCAGCCTCTACTCCTCTACTCCTCTCCTCTTCTACTCTTTTTCCTTCCCTCTTGTCCCTCTCTCTTGTCTCATCCTTTCATTACATCTCTCCGTGTGGAACCGTGTTGGCCTGGTGTGGATTGTTCAGACAAGATTTCTACCCCAACAAACTTAATATAGACAATATTTACAAAAATGCAAGCAGGATACACAGAACTTTTAATAGTAGTATTCAGGAACAATGATGTTAAGTCTGAAGCATAAAAGGCCATTATTTTTTGACTATTTTATGCCTCATCTGCTTCTTTACAGTATCATTTGCTACTCTTCTCATCTCTGCTCCCTCCTTTTGTTCTAGAATTGTTTGGGCTAAGGTACCAAAAGATGATCTGTGAGTCCTCTGTAGAATTATAAAAAGCAATGTAGTTTGCATGCAGTCCTGAAAAAGTCTTTGGTATAAAGTTTAGAGGAATGTATTTCCTTAGGTCTAGTGCCGATTGCAGGCAGATAGAATTTTTTTGTCAGTTATGGGAGAAAGCTTTCTTAGAAATAGATCCTCTGAACTCAACGTTAGCTCTCTGTGCCAAAGCTGGTGTCCTTAGTTTTAAAGTTTAATGGTTACATTTTTAACTTTCTAGGTTAGAGGTGATTGGCCAGAGTAATAAATGAGAGTTGACTCCCTTTGTGCCTGCAGGAGAGAAGGAATGCATTGGTTACTAAATCCCTCAAAGGTAGAAAGGGTTGTGTATTATTAACTGTCTCCTTCAAGAGAGGCGAAGGGGGAACAAATGTGCTAAGCTCACCAGCTTCCTTCCTGATGGACTCCCGCTGGTTCTCTCATATGCTGAACCCGATAGGGTGCCAGAGGGTAAGGGAGCCGACTGATCTGATCCAGGCAAATTCACTCCAAGAGGCACAGAACAATGTAGAAAATGCTACAAAGAAGAAACTCAGCCCAAACTCTTTCAACTAACCTTCAGGGTTCTACGAAATACAATCTAAGACATACTGACCTACATAGGGCACTGGCATGAGAAGGATACTATTTTAATTCTGATTGCTTTTAAAATTATGCTATAGATTCCCCTACCTCTCCAGAATGCCACCCATATGGATATATGGGTCAATACATATTAAACAGATCTATATGCCGGTGAAAAATGTAGCTATGAATTAATATACCATTCTATCAAAATATTGGTGATTTAATTCTATCCACCTTTGTTTCTGGAAGGCACAAGTATGAGGACATTTTCAGAATTGCTACACAAATGAAAAGTAGGATTCAGTCCACTCAATTCAGACATTTAAATATAAATGTCTCTTCTTTGGCTGAAATGAAAACTATCCTAGGAGTGAGTACTTTACCAGGTAATATAAATACAGTGTGAAGACGTCATGAAAGGTAGGCTTGCACGGAGTGAAAAGGAATGCTTTTGTGGATAATGAAAGGGGAGATGGAGGTGAGAACCATAGGAGAAGATCACTGAGGTGGGGTCTGACAGAGAGAAGTTTCTGAGCCTATACACGTGTGAATATTCCTGTGTGGGTGAGGGAGGGAAGGCTGCTGTAAGAAGGATGTCATTGGGGAGCACCAGGAGGCCTCTCAGCCTGCACCATCTAACAAGTGTGTTCCTATCAAACCCAACACTGCTCTCAACTGCTTGGCTCCACTGTTGTTCAAGGGTTTTTTTGATGTTATCTAAGAAAGGTCCCAAACCCCAAGATCTAACAAAAAAAGTAACCTCAACCCCTGTAGCTTAATAAGCATGTCTCAAACACACAGAGACTCTAATTTTAAATACTAATGTTCATTATCAGGTTACAGGCTGACTGAACACCGGTTCGAGTGTCTCCAGAGTGTCTGTACATGTAGCACGTTCAGCCTTTGAATGTACTCAGGTCTTCTGAGACATGCTGTCCACAGAACTCTGGAGTTTTATTTTGGGTTGTTTAGAAGAATCTTATTAAACATTTCTTCCGAAGTAGTAATCCAGGCTTTTGAGAGCCAGCGTGACACTTAAATGAATTATTCATGCAAGGCTCCGTAAGATGGGGAAGCTTCCTGCCAAGAGATTCGCAGCAGGGGCTGTTAGGAAACTGAAATTGGGATGTGTAGAAGGGCGGATGGAAAGATTTCAAAGGATGATCTCTATGCTAGGCTGGGGGATATCCTCTAGACCTTTAAATACTGCTTTCTTTCTGAAGGCTCTGGTTCTCTCTCGCAATTGCTTGTCATCTTGCAGAAGCCCCGAACAGTAAAACACTGGCCTCTCTTTGGCTGGCTTAATTAGAATAAGAAAGGAGTTACAAATAGGCCGATCAGTTCTGAAAGGCCGAGCTGGCATTTCCTTGTACAAACTGGTTCTTTCAATTCTGAGGAGATGAGAGGGTTTTGAATGGCAATGTTATTGTGGTGGTGAGAAGACACTATCTTAAACAAACAAGCAGGCTGCTCTTGGCCACGTGCCTTCCTTAAACCTCAGTCAGGAACACTAACTTCGGCTTTGACTCGTAGCAACAGTACAATGATTGCCAGTCCAAGGATTAAAGCCTTTGAGCCCTCCCCAACATGGCAGGATTTAATACTTTGATGCAGCGCTACTGTGGATCTGTAAATGAATAAAGCGTTTGTCACTGATGGTACATCCTGCTGAGCAGCAGTAAGTAAGCTCACAACAGTGATAAAAGAAGCCATCCCGAGTTAGCAGTTAGAAGAATAAATACAAACTATAGATATTACTTATCTGGTCAGGACGTACAATTCCAGGGCGAACAGATCGCTCAGCACTGAACAGTCCTGATAATGCCACTGTGAATAATGCAGACAGCCAGCAGACCAAGAGAGTCCATCATGTATGCAAAGCTATTCTATGCCTCTGAAAATGTTCTTCTTATTTGAATTTATGTCTTAGAGGATGTCAAATACACACCATTCACAATTAGGCTGAAGAGCTTAAGAGCCGTTTATTCTAATTCGGTCTCAATTAGGGTTTTGGTAGCAGGCAGTCTCTTCTTTGCTCAAAGCCCGTTGTGATTGTCTGTAGGTTGTTATCAGCATTCTGATAACATAAGAAACTTTGGCTGGAAAGTAATCAAAAGTTCACGTGAGTTTGAGATCCCTTGCACTTTCCAATATGCCCCTAAAGACTGTGTTTCGTCTTTAGAGAAACTCCACAAAGCTCTGTTAAGGGAAGCTACAGAATATACAAGCTCTTGCCTGGCCTCTCAGAATATCCCAGGACCAAGACAAACAATAGGAGATGACAGATTGAAGACACCCAATTGGCAGTGACAGTAGGCAGTGGAAAGCAGGAATGTGTACAGAGAAAAGCCAGAATGAGCATCTGTGCTCTTAAAAGGTGTTTGGTGTTCTGAATGGCTGCTGGGTGTTTTCCTTTAAAAAAAAAATTAGGCTGAGGAAATGGTTCTGTCATTCAAGTGCAGAAGCATGAACATCAGAGCTCACGGATGCTCAGACTCCATGAGAAGATTTGAGTGTGCCACTGTCTGCCTGCAACATCAATGCTACCAAGCTAGGCACAAGCAGATCTGCGAAGCTCACTGGGAGCCAAGCCCATGTGAATGGATTTGGTCTGGGTTTGATTAGAGAGCTTGTTTCAAAAATAGTCATCGAGAGTTATCAAGAAAAGACATCAGATATCAATCTCTGACTACAGCTCATGTTCTCCCACACAATAATAATGATCATCATCATCATCATCATCATCACCATCATCATCATCACATACATTCAAACCACACCCCTATAACAGGCACACACATGCCAGAAAACACACATGAAAATAAATTTTTTTTTTTTTTTTTTTTAACTGGGGACCGAACCCAGGGCCTTAAGCATGCCTAGGCAACACTTTACCACTGAGCTAAATCCCCAACCCGAAAATAAAATTTTTAAAATGAGTAAAACCTTTAAAAAAAAAAAAAAGAAAAACCACGTATTTCCAGTCTACCAGGATATTTTAAGGTATTCAGTGCTTACTTCGCGAACCTGCCATCCTTGAGAATTAAATTAATTCCTTGACCCCCTAGGCCAGTAAGTTGATGTGAATATGTTTAATTTAGAAATACAAACTTACTAATTCTAGGCCAATTCAAATGTAGAACCCTAGGCTCCTTCTCCAGTACCATAACTGCCTGTGAGCTGTCAGGTTTCCTGCCATGATAATGAAGTAAACCTCAGAGCCTGTAAGCCAGCCCCAAATGCGTGTTTTCCTTTATAAGCCTTGCTGTAATCCTCTCGTGTCTTTACAGCAACAGAAACCCCAAGTCAGCCAAATTCTCTATTTAGGAGTATTTTCTTGAATAACCCTGATCCACAATATTTTGAAAATGTTAATTAGCAATAAAATCAAATAATAAGGGCTTGACCACTTCTAATTCCAAATACGTAGACTTAAAAATTAGAATGTGCTTCATTTCTCTGAAATCAGTATAATAATAACACAGGCAGGAAAAAAATGGCGTTCTTCAAGGTAACTGAGAAGATGTAAAACACTTCCAAAGTAATTTCATTTATCTTAAAGTGTGTTGTAAAAACCAAACAACTGAGAAATTTATGTGGCAATTAATAAAGAAGTATGTTTTATATTTAAAAAACTAAAACAAGACAAGATAACTAAAAATACATTAACTCCAATAATTTCTTGATTATCATTGAAGCAATATCAAATGTGAAAAAATGAGTAAAATGCCCTGTTAAATTACAGAAAACATATGTATATCAAACAAAGTTTTTCATCATCCACTGAAATTTTATTTTTTGAAATTCACTTAGACTTAGCATAGTAACTTATTATGTTTTGGAGTTTGTGGGGGCTCAAGTGATTTACATGGTCAAAGCATGCCCAACATATGTCCCAAAGATGTCACTGGCTTTATAAAAATACTTTTAAAACTTTCCCATTTAATTAAAAAGTATGTCCTTAAATGATGTTGAAACAAAATATTGTCAGGCTCCCTTTCGTACATTAATGATTCAATATTTTACAGTTTGGAGCCACATAAATAATCTTAGAATAAATGCAGCACTATCCTTGCCAGATGCTTAATGAAATAGCACATTTTCAGTGCATGGAAACAGGAATCCTCCATGAATACAGCCTTTGTGTTTTTAATCTACTTTAGACAGTATAATCTATGCCTACAGAAACTTTATAAAAGGGACTCCCAAAAGCATGCATGCATTACCAACTCTGAGTTTTTTTTAAAGTGTTGCTTTGATAGTGTTCTCTATCATGATGAAATATTTCTGCAATTTTACATAAAATGAATAGCTACAAGTTGAAATAAGAACGCATGTCAAATCCATTTGTACATGATTTGTCATTAGAACAGTTAGCCAATACACTAAAATGGTTGAACAGATCTACTTGTAACATATTCAGACACTTTACAACAAAACAGAATCAATACATACCTAAAAGGATTTTTCTCATCTGTTTATTTCCAACATTATTAAGTAATTGAAAAATAAAGTCGTTTTTCTTTCACCTTTCTCATGGTTGCTGTTGTTATTGCTTTCAGTTAAGTACAGTTCCCCTAGTACATAGAAGACTTCTAGCCACAAGGTCACCCTTATAGGCTATCAGATTTCCATCTGCTAACTAGAACAATTGAGTGATAAGTCTGTACATGAAAAAATGACATTTATACCATGGAATATTGATCAGCTATTAAAAACAATGATATGAAATTTGCAGGCCAATGGATAGAGCTAGAAAAGGTCATCTTGAGGAAAGTAATCCAGACTCAGAAAGACAATCATGGTCTTTAGATATTGTAAGTGGATATTAGGCATAAAAAAGAGGATAACCATGCTATAATCCATAGACCCAAAGAAGCTAAGTAATAAGGAGGGCTGAAAGGGGACACTTGAATCTCTCTCACTGAAAATAGGAATGAGAGGAGGATGGAGAAAGGAGACTATGTGGTGGAGGATGGGCATAGGTGGGATGAAGTACGAGAGCATGGAGGGAGACAGTACTAGAAGAGACTCTAGGAATAGGGGACATCTCTGAGACTAGCTAACAGCCTAAGTTGAAAGTCCCAAAAATCTATGAGGGTGACCCTAGCTAAGATTCCTAGAAATGGAGGATATGGAACCTGACATGGCCATCTCCTGGAATGAGGAACAGCCAAACAAGGACCAGTCTAGCTTGGGACCCATGACATGAGAGGGAGCTATACTTGCAGAGGAGAATCTAGCACAACTATCACCAGAGAGGCTTAACCCAGCAACTGATGGAAACAGATGCAGAAACCCTCAGCCAAACATTAGGCAGAGCTTGGGGTATCCTGTGGAAGAAGGGGAGGAAGGATTGAAGAAGCAGAGGAGCAAAGGACACCAAAATAAAAAAAAGGAAATAAATAAAATAATGCAGAGTCAACTAACCTGGGCACATATGGTCCGCAGAGACTAAACCATCAACCAGAAGGCAAACATGGGATGGACTTATGCCCTCTGCACACATGTAACAGTTGTGCAGTTTGGTCTTCATATGCGACATGTAATAGCAGGAGCAGGGGCTGCCTCTGACTCTGTTGCCTGCCTTTGGATCCCTTTTCGCTAACAGGGCTGCTTTCTCTAGCCGCAATAGGAATAGATTCATTTAGTCTTACTACAACTTGATATGCCAAGCTTGGTTGATATTCATGAGAGGCCTCCCCGTTTCTGAAGTGAAAAGGAGTAGAGGTGGATGGGGCAGAAGGTGGGGGAGAGGGAACGACTGGAAGGAGAGGAAGGAGAAATAGTTGTGATCAGAATGTAATGTAAAAAAGTAAATTTAAAAAGTTTCCAATATAGTGAATTGTGGAAAAAAGTTAAGGCCAATATGAAATAAAACACATAATATTCATCTTGATTATTCAAGTTTTAAATGTAATATGAGCTTGGAACTGATGTGGACCTCAGAAGACAAAACAGAATGTAGCTGCAATGGCTAAGAGATTCAGAATCTAGTAAGATCAGATGAATGCAACGAAAACAATAGTACCAGAAAGATAGATGTCGCCATTGCTGAACAGTGAGAAGTTCTATGACGTCTTTTCAAAATGGTGACCCTTGAGTTCAATATGGAAAGAGAAGTCACTGTCACTTAAAAAGAAAATGAAGAGGAGAAAGAGGACGAGAAGGAGGAAGAAGATTTCCCAGTAGGCAAGAGTTTTGCTGTGTATGAGGATCTGAGCACATGTGTAAAGAAGCCAGGTACGGCTATAAATGTCAGCAAACCCAGCATTAGGGAATGAAGACAGGTTGATACACGTGAATACTGGAAAATCAGTGGACAGTCAGTGTATTCAATGGGAAACCATTTCTCAAGGCAGTAAAACCGAACTCAACAGAACGACGCTGGCATCTCCCTCTGGTCTCAACATTCATGTGTACCAGCACACATGCTTGCATTACCATATGTGTCACATACAGAGAATATGCGTGTGTGGGCATATGCACGCACGCACGTGCACGCGTACACACACACACACACACACACACACACACACACACACACACACACGATAAAAGTACCCACACTAATGAAAGGATTACAATAGACAAGATTATGCTACAACCCCGACAATATCCTTTATAGAAGCTAGACAGTGTTGATATCCCAAGAAGTAAATTGTGCTTCTAAATAGTGAAACACTGATTTTGGAAGTTAATATATATTATTAAACTAATAATATTACTAAAGATATTTAGGCCAACTTAGAAAATGTTAGAAGGGGTAAATTACATTTTTGTAATATACTGCCAAATAAAATTTAGTTAAATCAAAGGCAGGGAGATATATTCTAAGAATAAAATCTTAACGAATAATAAAAATAACAATTTTACATATTTATAAGATAGTCAATAAATACTTCATACATTTATTGATCGAATCCTCACAGTCGTTTCTGATATAGTTACTGTTATTGACAATAAAGAAGTGAGAAAATTGAGTCCATATATTTAATGAATTACATGACTTTATAAAGTAGACCTTCTGCCTTTATTCATGTGTGTATACATATTCACCTGTATGTGGATGTGATGGTTTGAATATGCTTGGCCCGGGGAGTGGCACTATTTGGAGGTATGGCCTTGTTGTAGTAGGTATGTAGTCGATTTAAACCCTCGTTAAAACTGCCTGGAAGTACGTGTTCTGCTAGCAGCCTTCACATGAAGACATAGAACTTTCAGCTCCTCCTGCACCACGCCTGCCTGGATACTGCCATGCTCTCGCTTTGATAATAATGGACTGAACCTTTAATCCTGTAGGTCAGCCCCAGTGAAATGTTGTCCTTTATAAGACTAGTGTTGGTCACGATGTCAGTTCACAGCAGTAAAACCCTAAGACAGTGGACATGCATGAATGTATGGGGGTGTGTTCGCACATGCATAATGGAAATTTGGAAAGCTGATCTACATTATGCTTTCTCAGTGACTGTTTTCATCTGAGACATAGACTTCCACTAGTCTCAAGCTCTTCAACTAGATCAAGCTGTCTGAACAGTGAATTCCAGAGACTTCCTGTCTGTCTCCTGAGTATTAGGATTAGAGGTGTTAAATGTGAATTCTATGAGTGGAACTTGAATACTCATGATTGTAGGACTAGCAATTTATTGATAGAGTTAGCCCCCAGCACCATATTTTTACCCTGTAAATGTTGAGTTAGTCTCTTTTATACCACTATGATGAAGAACCTGAGAAAACCAAACAAATGAGGAAAATTCATTTGACTCTCAGTGCCTCAGTACTTTGCTGGACAGTTGTTAGCTGCATTGTTTTCTTACCTAGGGCTAGGAAGACACGTCTGTGGGAACAGATGACAGAAGAGAACTGATCATTTCATGGTGGCTGATGAAGCAAATAGAGAGAATAAGAGTCAGCGGTTCCAATGCTGTTACATGTGTTTGTTCCGTCATCCAGGAAGGTCCCTGAGCCTGAGAGGAGGTTGTAGAAGTTGAATTTGAATAAGTTTAAGAACATAGGCATTCCAAAGTGGACTTAAAGGACCTTACTACTATTTCAAGTGTGTATTTATTACTAACTTTGAAACACAGTTCTGGTATTGCTATGCAATATAAGTCCTGAACCACAATGTTCCACAGTTATAGAAATAAATTTCCCAAACTATGTTTTCAGTTGCAATGGACATAAAAACACCAAATTGTTCCTTTTGGTTCTATTTTTTAACCTCATCTATATTGATTAGGTTTGGTACTTTGATTTCAGTAAAGTATAAAAATTAGAAATTAAACCATATTCTAAGAAGAAATTTGAATTATCGAGTCACAATTTGTATAGGGTTTCCACGTGAAAAAGATACTGAGATATTGTGATTCTTGTTGTTATTGTTGGCTCACTGAGAAACCATAGATTTGCATAACTCAGATTTGTTGGTTCCACAGTGAACAGCACAGAAAGTAATGTCTTTTATACTAAGAAAGATATAGAACTATATAAAAAGTGTTGAAGATGGCATTCGGTCTTATTTTTGGGTAATAGAAAAACAACTTTCTGGAGTGAAAAAATGTTTACTGCTTTCTGTGTGTTAATCCCTTACTGCTCCAGTCCTACAGGATCTGATGCCTCTGTGTACACACCCTATGATGCAAGTACATGTGTGTGTGTGTGTGTGTGTGTGTGCGTGTGTGTGTGTATATATGAATACATACTTGAAAGTAAAATAGGTATGTAAAAATAAATGAAAGATCATTAAGTAGGTTTTACTAATTTTTAAGTATTTATTATGTAACAGTTAGCATGACTCACCTATCCATATATAAACAGAAATATAGCAAAGCACATCTGAATTCAGTCGAGACACACACTATATATCTACATATAATTTATATATTAAGGAATAGTAAATTTAAAACAATTTATATACAAAATTATGTTTTTACTGGTATCTAATAATGGTCGAGTTTGTATAATACTTGGGTATAATCTTGCAAGAATTTGGAGAAAATGAACCAGTATTAGAATTTATAAATGAAAGCATTACTCAGGGTCAGCAGTAATAAATCAAAAATGCTTTCTGGTCAGAGGTAATATATTCTTGTGAGTTCACTTACTGGTGAGTGTCTCTAGGAGGCTATCCAAAGATGTCATAGACCCAAAGAACAGAAATACAGGGGACCTCACTAGGAGAACTAGGGGCCCACAGGGAAGGATCTACTCCAAATCCAACATCTCCTGCAACAATGTGGCTCTCATTTCCCATCCCTTGTAACCATAGGATGGTAGTGAAGACACAAAAGGTAGGAGCTCTTGAATCAGCCCCTTGAGAGTGATATCTGTTCCGTCACTGATTTGTTATCTTCCCAGGATCGTCCCTTTGAAGCTTCATCAGCTTCCTTGTTTCTCACTTTGGTTAGTAACAGAGACGCTTCCTTGATAGAGCTGTTTTGGGCATTAAATGAGCAAGCATCATTACTCCATGGCCTCTTCCACATCAGGACCTTGTGAAGCATGTGGAATGTGAGCAAATGTGGGAGAGAGTGTGCTAAACCCAATCAGTAATTCAGGAATCTCAAATGTATTTCCACTTATAATTTGGTATGATAATAAAATTAACAAGCATTTTTTCTTGGAAACATTAAAAAATAGACAAGCCAAACTTAACAATACTTTAACTTTGAAAAAAATAGTCAAATGAGTAAACTGTGACTTAAACAGCTACCTATTTTTTATTATTTATTTTATAAACAGAGTTTTGCTGGAACTAGGGCCAGGATTAAGGTGAGAGACAAGAGAGTGGACTGTGAACTACCGGGACCTCGCTTCATACAAACATTATTGATAGTGTCTTCCCCACTCTATTTTGTGGAACAGGTTAAGAAGATTGTTATTAAATCTTCCTTGAAGATTAAATAGAATTAACAAGTGAATCCATCCTGTCCTGTTCTTTTCTTTGAGGGAGATCATTGGTAGCTTCAATGTCATTATTTGAAATAGGCCCAAGTTATTTTTATTATATGGTTTTGATTCTCTCATATACATTCTGAAACTCACCCACTTCTAATGTTCTGAATTTCACTGAAGTCAGTTGTAATAGCATCCTTATTGTTTCTAATTTTATTAATTTGAATCATCTTTCTCTTTCTATTAGATTGACTATGAGTCTGTCAATCTTACTAACATGCTCAAAGAACCAACACTTCGGTTGGTTCTGTGTATCATTACATCTCCTGAGTTTGAAATTAACTGCTTATTGGTTTCAAAAGCCCTGCAGCACATGTCTGGGTTATTTAGTTGATATTTCTCAGAATTGTTTTTTAAATGTGAGTGTTTGTCACTATAAACGTTCCTCTTAGAATTTCATTGGTCATATTCTGGAGGTTCTCATCATTTTTATTTTTATTTGACTCTAGAAATAATTTTCTCACCATTATTCATTTCATAACAAAAGATAAAGACATGAAAAACAGAAAACTCCAGATAAGGGACTGGAGAGGTGACTCAGAGGTTAATAACATTTACTGTTCTTCCAGAGGTCTTGAGTTCAATTCCCAGCAACCACATGGTCGCTTATAACCATCTATAATGAGATTTGGCCTGGCTAAAGCTGCATATAAAATAAATAAATAAATCTTAAAAAAAACCTCCAGATCAATTTCTTTGATAGCATAATTGTAAAATATTATAACCAAAACCAAAATTTAGGATAATGTGACTGAGTGGGTTCCATCCTAGAAATGCAAGTTTAGTTCAAAATATTTAAATCAGTAAACTTAAGATTGGAAACCAGAAATCCATCTCTACTGATGCCAAAAAGGAACTTGGCAAAGTTCAATGTTGCTTTGCTAAAACAGCCCTGATGACCGGATGATTAGGTAAACCACATCTCCAAATAACAAAGGTTGTGTGCAGCGTACCTATGGCCAGTATCTCATTAAATGAAGTCAATCTGAAAGCACTACAATCAGGCTGCCTGTGCTCCTCTATCTTTCTTGATAAAGTGCTACCAGTCTGCCATCCGCTATGGCAATCAGATGAGATAAAGACATAAAAGGGATAAAAATAGGAAAATAACTAGTCAAGTTTTCCCTTTGTAGATGACATGATTCAGAACTTAAAAGAATCTACGGAATCGACTAGAGAACTCTTAGATCTAGTAATCACAGTTAAGTTGCAGGCATTAAAATCAATACATATAAAATAGCTTTCACAGATATCAACAATGTTGTCTCAGAGAAGGAAAAGTTTCCCCCACAAGTAACATACTTAGTGATGTATCTGACCATAAAAAAATAAAATACAGTGAATACTTCCAAATATTGAGAGTGCAAATCCAAGTAGATACCAAGTGACAGAAAGAATTTCTAAGCTCTTGGATTTGCAGAATTCATATTTTGAAAATGGCTCTACCACCAAAACTAATATACAGATTTAATAAAAATACCTATCCAAAAGCCCCATGTGATATTTTACAGTTCTAGGAAAAAATAGCCAAAGAATGTATATGGAACCACCATTAGCCGGAACAACCCTAAGGAGCAAGATGACAGCTGGGGAATATCACCAAACTCTTATTCCGTTACAGAGTGATAGCGATATGACAGCATAGAATTAACATAAAAAGAAAAAGACAAATGAAGCAGAATTGAGACCTATGAATTAATCGTCAAAGCAATGGCCAATTAATTTTTAAGAAGATGCAAACCATGAAGTAGAACAAGAAACATCTCTTCTTTTAAAGAGTAGTTCATATCCATGCTTTTATAATTTCACACATATTTGTAATTTACCTGTATCATATCTGCTCTCAGCAACTTCTTCTATCCTCCCTGTACGTTCACCACTGTTTACCTCTCATATGAATAAACTTTCTGTTAATATCCCCCTAAGGTCAATTTCTGTAGCCTGTATGCATAGAAGAAACTTTATAGCCCTACTTCCTTCAGATATTCTACTCTTTATCACTCTTTCAACATGGTCTCTGAACCTTACGAGTGAGCAGCAACTGATATAAATGTCACACTCAGAGTTGATCTCTCAATAGTCAACTTATTCTCAGGATTTGACCAGTCATGAGTTTTAATTTTGCTTCCCATTGCCACAAGAAGACCCTCTAACCAAGATAAATGGAAGCATTAATGTATGGGTGCAAACACAAATATTTCGAATGCAGCTTGTTTTACTGTCTCTATGTACTTCTCCAGCCATATGCTTTTGACCACATTTACAGTACCAAGTATAAGTTACTTCCTGTGGAGCAAACCTCAAATTCAGTCGGAAAGCATTTTGTTAGTCCTGTAGTAGTTGTACCACTGTGGCCATCTTCTATGTGGCAAGTAAGGAGCTTGTTTGGAAAACCTCTTGTTACTTAGTAGTCTTCATATACCATGACAGCTCCAGAGTTTCTAAGTCAGTTCCAACTGACTTTCTGTACATCTTGACACCTAAAGTGGCTTGTCTTTACAATAGGGTTTAATCATCTGGCTATGGTAGACCATAAAGAACAGGGAAAACCTTACTACTTTGAGAGCTCTTGGGGCCTCCTTGATGAAGAATTCCCTGTGAATTTTTCACAGGGAAGTATCTCACGCCTAAAACTTGGATTTTTATTTAATAACTCATGTCTGCTGGAACAAGTATTTTCTAGACCTTGCAAAGTACCTCTATCCAAATATCTTATTTTTATTCATGTTTTAATATCTTAATTGAAATAGTATTACAGAGCTTCTCCTTCCTTTCCTTCCTCCAGCCCCTCCCAGCTAAACCCTCCCTTGAACCTGTCCTGTGCCTTCTCCCACTTTCAAGGTGAAAGCCTTTTTTTACTTTGATTGCATGCATATGCATATATGAATATATATAAATGTTCATATGTAGATATTTGAGAAGTCCGTTTTTGTTTTTATGTATGTATGGTTTCAAGGCCTTCTAGTTTGCCTAGGACACCCAGTGGGTGGTTCATCCCTGGGAGAGACTAATGCTCCTTTTTCCAGCTGCTAATCTTTGCTTCTTTGTCTATGGGTGGACCCGACGGAATTTCCCTCATGCACATTAACAGGTACATTTACATTACTATTATTCATCTTTGTTTTTATGACTATGGGGCTTCCAAGGAAGCAAATCATCTAAGCGATCTTACCTAACTGCAATACCCATGAATCACATGGCAAGATAGACAGAAAAGTGCAAGAAGCACCATCCGGGTGCCAGTGGTAGCCAGCAGCCATTCAGTCGGGCTCAAGGCCCGCTCAGAAGGAAGGAAATCATCTCTGTACTGGGAATCTAATCTTTCAGGTGCTCATGAGGTCATGGACCTTAGAAAAGAATATACTACCACCAATTTATTAGACCAGCTTGATTCCGTATTGCATCATTCTAAAGATAGTCTCTTCAATTAAAGAGATATCAGATTACAAATATCTGGTTTGATTATCTGGATATCAAACTGGAGATGAATTCAACTAGAAATATATTTTTCACCTTGCACAGATCAATTTAAAATGGATCCAATATCTTAATTCAAAATTTGAAATGCTGAAATTACTGGAAGAAAGCACAGGAGTAGTCTTTATGACATTGGGGTAAGTAAGCACATTCTCAACAGAATCCCAATTGCACAGGAACTTGCCCAAGTAGCAACAGATGGGACTGCATAAAATTTCTGCACTACAAAATAAATGATCAGCAAGGCAAGCAGACAGCCCTAAAAGGTAGCAAAACTTTACCAGCTGGGGGGTGGTGGTGGTTAAGATTCATAATTTACAAACAACTCCATAAATTAAACGTTAAGGAGACAACCCGGCTGCTGATCAACAAGTAGGCTAATGAAACAAAGAGTTTCTGAATGAACACAAATATATAATAACTAATGTAAGGACGCAACATCTCTAGTCTTAAAGGGAATGGCGATTAAAACTACTTTGAGACACCATCTCGACTCATTAGAAAGCTACCACTAAGAAATATGACAGAAAATGTTGGAGAGAACGTGGGGAAAAGAGGAACTCCTTCACATTTGATGGGAGTAAAAACTGGTACAGCCACTATGCAAGTAGACTTAGAGGTTCCTCAAAAAATTGAAAATACGACTGCCGGTTCTTTGGCACATGTTTTCCATTCTTGGGAGTCTAACCAGAGGACTCCATGTCTTCCCATGGAGATATTTGCACACCCATATTCACAGCTGCTATTTTCCTACAAAAGGGAAATATAACCACTTTTCATGTCCACCAAGAGACAAATAAATATCGCAAATGCAGTATATTTATAAAACGAAATAGCATTCATCTGCAAAGAACAATGAAATCACGAAAATTACAAAACAATGGGAGCATCCATACTTAGAACACCAAAAACTGCACATTCTCCCTCATACATAGATCATGAACTTTAATGTATATGAAAGAACTATAGCTGTGGGTATACTCTAATGATTACAAAGAAGTTGAAGAAAGATAGAATGCAGGAACGAGGACACATGAGCAGTGAGAGAGAATATAAGGTTTATTCTCTTTCTTGTTTCAACACTGTTATAGATTTTATGATGGGTAAGTGAGTAAAAATCCAACTAATAGCAAAAATGTAAAGTCCTAAACAAAGTTTCATGACTGCTGAATAGCCCTTCTAATCATATAGACATTCACTGACATAGATATACAGAATTTTGGGCTGGCTGGTGTTTGCGTCTATGGCCCTTTTATACAGTCATGTTCTATTTTAATTTGAGAGTCCATTACAGTAAAAGCTTATTTAAAAATAAGATAAAATTTCTATGAGGGCCGTCATAGACTTTTCACTAAAATTTTATTTCATTTAATTAAATATCTTGTTTTAATTATGGAAGATTTTGGACTGCCATTGCATTTTGAGCCTGAGGTAAGGGCCTTACCTGCCTCACCCTGGCCCTGTTCCTGTAATATTCATTATGAATAAACAAGCCTGTAGCATTTCACTAACCAGCCTGGTCACAGATTTTTATTTTCTTCCTAAACTATCCAGAGCTATGATGTGGCAAAAGACACTCAGAGAAATAGTAATCTCTAAATGACCCAGCCCTTATCCCTTTGCCTTCAGCATAAGGGCTCCCGGTTCCAGCGAGAAGGCAATAAGAGTCCAATAAAATAAAACTGGGATGGGAGTAGATTTTAAGCTCCATCAGTTATATTCTGAAATATTTCCATAATTACTCTGGCAGCCACAGCAGAGTCCATTGCAATTGGAAGCCCGAGAGTGGTGCAGATGGTCTTGTACTGATCTGGGACTCAGTTCCAAGCTTTTGACAAACAGAGTTCAGAGCTTGCTCTTGATTTATCATGTAAGGGTCCAGGGTAAAGCTAATTCTAAGTGAATTAGGAGGCAATGGCTTTGCTGATCATTTAGGACCGCATAGCAGTAAGACTCATTCACATGACTCTGTAGAAACACCCAGCAGAATGTAAGGGCAGGAAGCAGTTCTCAGCAAACCTTTTCCATGTCTCAATCTCTATAGCGATGACTCTCATCATTCAAGCACAATGTCTCCATAAGGCAAACATCCTTATCTCACAGGATGTGTTCCCAGTTTCTTCTATTTTACTCTTCTTTCTCTGAAGATCTCAGTTGTAAGTTCTGAGCATACTTTGATACCTATGCTCCCAAAGCAAGAATCTAACATTTCTCAAATATAAACTATTACCACGTGGCATCTGAGTATCTCATAATACCTTAGTGGGAACTGGATACAGCATCTAACTTTACAGATTAAAAAAATGTTGGTTTCTTAAGCTATTCACACACGATATACAATTCACACATGAATTTTTAAAAATCATCTTAGGTCAGAAATTATACTTCATAACTGAAAATATAATACTACCTCTAACAGCTAATATCTGGGAAGCTGGCAAACTCTGATTATGACATATCCATGAACTCATTATTACTAACAATGCAAGTGACATTGTTATGACCCCAGGCTTAGAGCACAGGAAATTGCCTGATTGAGAGGAAAGTGGAAGGATAATCAAGTTTATTGCTTCACTGAAATGATTTTCCTTTGGTGTCATTTTCCCATCATAACATGTGACTTCTCATTCTGACAGACTCTGGGTCTCAGTGTACGTTGTAAAGGAACCAGAGTCCTTAGAACATAGACATATATGGATGCAAATTTTGTCTGCATTAGTTTTCATTTTGACCCTCTATTTCTATAATATTCACTGTTGGATGAAGACATCAAGAGTTATGTTTTTTTTCCTGAATACTTTCTGCATTAATTCGACTCCAGAAATAAAAGATTCCGTCAATCCTGTATGCCTCTCCCCATACTAATGATATTGAGACAATATCGATAGTCCAGGTTAGTCAATCCTAAATTAACCTGTTTCTTTTTAAAAATATGGATATGAATGCACATATATGTGGATATATGTGGGTGAGTATGAGTGTACATATACACTGATGTATTTTGAAATTAGCTTACTAGTTAGTAGGTTTCTATTAAGTTTTTTCATAGATTCTTAATTTTACTCAACCCACCTCCCTTTCCGTAGCCCTCACACCTATTTACTCTCTTAATTCTCAGCATTTTCCTCACTTTTCTCATTTTCCATGTGCTCTACTATCTCTATACCTTTCCTAAGTTGGGTTGTAAGACAGTACATTTCTATATGGCATTTCATGCCTCCTTCATTTGGGTTTAGCTCTTACTGTCACAACCTGGTTTTACTTGTAGTCCAACTCCCTTCCATGTTTGAGCCTTTCCATCTCCAGCATTTTACCTTATTTAACCATAATCTGTGATTCTCTACTCCTTAATATGTCTCCTCCTTCCCTAGAATAAGCCTCTTTCTTCACAAAAACAATGATTTGTAACTAGGACTCAATAAGAGAGAGAGAGAGAGAGAGAGAGAGAGAGAGAGTGAGAGAGAGAGAGAGAGAGAGAGAGAACACAGCATTTGTCTTTCTAAACCCGAGTTTCCCCTACCCAATCTAATTTGTTTCCATTTCCATCCTTTTACCCATAAGTTCTATTATTGTTTCTTTTATAATTGAGTAATATTCTATTGTATAAGGATACCACTTTTTTCTTATCAGTTTCTTTATGGATGGATATTTAGGTTGGTTACATTTCTCATTTGTTTTTAACAGAGATGCCATGAACATGGCCACACAGATGTCTCTATTGTAGGGTATGCGCCCCAAAATAGAACATATGGAACACATGCATATCCATTTTTAGTTTGTGGAGAAACCTTCAGACTGATTTCTCAAATGGATGGAAAATACTTTGTATTCCCCATAAACTGTCTCCCCCAAAAAGAGTTCAGATAGAATTATCCTCTAAGTAGATAATATTCCTTCCAGAAGACACTGGTTATTAAATAAAAACCTTAGTACAAGGTACTGAATACCTGTCTACAACTTACTGGTTAAAAGCTCCACGATGCAGGCTATTACCGTTGCCCTTCCTCACCCACCATGACTATATGGAAAGGTACTATTGCTTAAGACATTGCGATTTTGCCTACATAACATAAGGAAGTCATTCTCCAACTAACTATAAACTTCTATCCTACTGGCTAACTTTCAGAGTACAGAAGGTCCTATTCAGACTGCTGGGTGAGAAAAGAGAGCAATAGTTTTATCTAACTTAGAATCTCATGATGCAGTAATATCCTCTCAGGTAAGATGTGCCTCCTGGTACAATTGTGACACAATCATTATTAGATACCAAACTGATTTCTGGTGGCTTTTAAGACTTACTACATTAGGGGAATTTTCATGTATGACATTTTAGTCCTGCTAAAAATCCCATGACTGGAGAGATTAAAGGCCCTATGTAGTATTTGATGTTCGTATTTCGTTAAATGATCATGCTGTCAAATTTCCTTCTAAATATTGATATTTATAGCCATAGACCTTGGATAAGAAGTCCCCTTATTGAGTGGGAAGAAGTCCATGGAGAAATGGATACCTTGCAAGAATTGTTGAGAGTAAGAGAGTCAGTCCTCAACTTTAAATGGAAAATCTATATTACCCCCAACATGACCCAGGCTAACAAAAATCACAGAAGAGGCTGAAGTGTCTGTGAGTTGGAGGAAGGGAGCTGTAAAATGTTATCTCTGAACATAAAATGGCTATCAGTGCCATCAACTCACAGTCCCTGTGGTTAGCTACACAAGACATACACAATTCATGTGAGCTAAAATCTCAGGATAGATGGTGTTGATTGTCTTTAGATGGCAAACCTTACTGAGGAGGTATTAACAGTAGGTAGTTTCAGGAAGAGAATCATTGTTCTTTGTAAAGATGTAGCCATTGAAAATATCCCCATACAGACAGCACCAATTATACTTAGTGTAGTTGGTGAAATAGAGGAGCAATGAGGGGTGACTATTTAAGACCTATTTCATGATCTACATGCCTATATTAAATAGTATAAAAGAAAGATAATGTTTTCTAAAAGAGTTTCGCCCACAGTTTCAACAAGAAAAGTTTCAGTTTCTAGCTACATAGCAAGGAGTAAGATAAATAAACTATTTTGGATCAAGCATTAGGACAAGGATCCAGGAAGTGAGAGATCATTTTCTGTAGTAACAGTTAATAATGGCAAAAGCTACAGCAGCCCAGAAACATTCTTTGGCATTAAAAATAATTCTACATCATTCTGGCCTTTCACCAAACAGGAAAGAAAAAAGAAGGTGGATTTAGAGAAAAAAATCCCCTCTGTGCAGCTTGGTCTTGATTTATCATATAAGGGTACAGGATGAAGCAAATTCTAAGTGAATTAGGAGGCAACAGTTTTGTCGACCATTTAGGACCTTAGAGCAGTAAGATTCATTCATAGGAATCTGTAGAAACACCCAGCAGAATGTGAGAGCCACATACTTTGACAGTCCTGGGAGCTATTGGTTAAAGCTAGTGTCTCTAAACATAACTGTAGATCCCAATCATTTGGAAGATTTTCTGATAGCATGAGCAACTGGGCCACACCCCACATGCTGATTTAGTGAGAGAGGATAGAGGAGGTATCCTATACATCCACCCTCCATGAAAGAGAATGGTGGTGGTGGTGGTGGTTGTAGTGGTTTTGGTGATGATGGTGGCGGTGGCAGTGGCGATGGTGTTGGTGGTGGCAGTGGTGGTGGTAATGAAGGTGGTAGAAGTTGTTGTGGTGATAGGCGTGGTGGTGGAAGTGGTAGTGATTGGTGGTGGTATACACAGAAGGGTGTTCTGGATAGTGACTGAAAGTATATGCAAGGGCTGTGAAATCTGATTCTCAGGCCCTCAAGCACTACTTAGCTCCATGAGTGATTGCAGGCAAGACACATAAGTCCTCTTGATCTCATTCTTGCTCTATCTCCAAAATCAAATAATATTACTAGATCCTTTCCTTGGGCTGTATGGAGGCTTAAGTGACATGGCAGCAACAAAAAGTGCCTTGTCAAAAGAAAGGGCTATGTCAATGTTTACTGAAATTGTTAGAAAATATAACAAGAATTTCATTACTAAATATGCTAGTACATGTAATGATGTCCAAATAGATGAGTGGACTACTTCAAAATATGCAGAAGGACATAAATCACTGAGTCATGCCTGGGTTTTTTTAATCACTATGCAGTAGTCAGTGTCGGAGATCTACTGTTAGAGTGGAAAAACACTGACAAAAAAAGAGAACCAATGGAAGAGTTTATACTGTGGTGACCAAGATTGCCAGAGGAGAAGACAAAACTGAGATGAGCAGAGAAGTTGGCTTTCTCTTCCCTCCCTGTTCTGCACCAAAGGAAGAGAGAAGTGAATGAAAACACAGATACTGGAGTGCAAAAAGGAAGTCTGCATGTGGGAGTACAACAAACAATGCTGTAGCAATCAGTGGTAGAGTAGGCCTACAATTCCAGTGGTTGGGAGGCTGAGGCAGGTGGATTATGAGTTTGATGTGAGTGTGCGATAGATGACTAGACCTCTTTTTATTTTCTTTCTAATTCCCACATAGGAACTCTACAGAAAATCTGAATAGGGCATCTACTATGTGTGCATGATGGCAGTTAACCTACTTTGGTGTCAGAAGATTGACAGTTTGTGATTTCTTTTGAAGTGCCCTGTGTTTTGGATCATCTTACTATTGTCTCCTTGGAAAACAGTGAGCTTTTTTATTTTTTTTGCAACATTAATATTAAATCCAATATTCCAGAAGATTCCCAGGCAACATGACTGAACAGAGGTACTTTGTGCAGGACCCTATTACAAATAAGAACAAGATTGCAAGAGAAAGCTGTATTTCGAGGGAAATCATTGAGGAAAGATGTTGGAAAACCAATGAATTGCCCAGAACCCTCAACAAAACAAAAATAATAAAGGGAACCAACAAAAAATCAAATAAACAAAACTTCAGCAACAACCCTAGCTCTTTGGCCATGGATAGGGTAAGGCATTTCAAACCGCCAGAAAAAAAAAGTAAGGGAAAAAATGACAACAACTGAGTTCTTAGTACTTGACCACTAGCTGTGGACTGCATACACCTTACATCAGTGTGGAGAACTTCTAATTGAACACTGATTGTTTTGCTTCAAGAAAAAGAAAAAGCACTTTGATTGGGCATCCCTTTATGTGTAGAATCTTAGCTGCAATGGATAGCCATTGCCTCGGGGGACAGCACCTGGACCCTGGTACGTACAGAAGCCTTGAGCCAGTGTGTGAATCACTGGACAAAGGACAGCTCCCTCAGCTTCAGCCTTAGGAACTGCACCTGCCAGAACTAGCAGATCCTGTCCCATCCGCGCCTTCTTCATGGGGCCTAGAGGAGATCTCCTCTTAAGCTCACACCCTTGAAACTGCAGTTGTTGGTACAAAGTGCCAACTTCCACTTTTTGAGGACATCCGTAGCTAGGAAAGTTACTCACTGCATGAGACATGCCAAATAATGTATGGTTTCTAGTGGTCTCAAGCCCCAGTCCCACCTACAGTCAGTTTATGGGAAAGAAATGTTTCTAATTAAACACACAGCCTCGAGACTGTGATTACTGGGGCCAAAATACTAGCATCAATTGTAACTGTCCCTTGGGGAATCCTCCAAAATATATTCTGTAAATCCAGTGTAAACCTGATAGCAAAACCCAACAAGATGAGAACCCAACAAGAAACTTAATGGCTAATATCCATTACGAATACTTAAACTACTAATACTAGCTATCTTAATTCAACAGCACATTATAAAAAGTTTGTATCACAACTTGGGATTAATATTCAGAAAATATCAGGAACTCAAAAAGTTAAATACCAGATAAATACATTATCCAGATATGAAGGGGATAAAAAAAACCTAAATAAACACGTTTAGGATGCCCTACTGTCTTAGAAGCTAGCAAGAAAATGGAATTGGAACCATGGTGAGATAACTTCTCACTACAATTAGAATTGCTGTCACCAGAAAGACAAAGAAACTCATTGACACTTGTATGAAATGTGGACAAGACAGAATCTGAATGCAGTGGTGGTTTGAATAAAAACTGACATAGACATGGAAATCCTTGAAAATTCTAAAAACTTGTCTGAGCCGTGATCTGTTATGCAGCAAGTCCACTACAGTGTGTCTATCTGAAAGAAATAAAAGGATCATTCCCAAAGGTAACTGTACACCCAAGCTGGATAGGAGTCACCACATTATAGTCACCAAGGGACATCTAGTCTAGTTTTTTTTAACACAGATGAGTAGCTATCCATCATGTTTTCTGTAATGTATTTCAAAATTTTTGAAAGCGTTTGTATTTCTCAGTTTTTAAAGTGGTTCTTGGCTGAAAATAGAAATACATATTACTGCATTGTGACTATTACATATTCCATAAATATATTGAACAACCACAATTTACCCTCTGAAAGACAGTCATATATTATGTGCCTCAACAATAAAGAAAAAACTTTTTTTCAGTGTTAGTGACTGAAGCCAGGGTTTTGGACAAGCTGCTTAAGTAGATCACTTCTGAACTGCAAACCCATTTTTGGAGAAGCAAAACTTGCTAAAGGGGTCATAATATTTTTACAAACTCAAACAATTCAGAAAATTTTCTAGTAGAAACTCAGTGATACCAAAATGCAATTATAATCAAATTTGGTTTGAGAAGGGGAAGCCTTAGCGACTCCTCATTATGACCAGAGAGGAGACAAGGGTGCAGGGAAGATTGAAAGAAGTAGAAGAAGGGAGCGACTGGAAGATGGTGGAGAAGGAGCAAGAGGAGAAAAGGAGGGGAGGGAAGAAGAGGAAGAAACGCAGAAGAAGAGCTCAGAGAGACAGCAGCATGTGCGGGTCACAAATGTTCTAAACAAACAAGAAATAGATGGACTTACTAACTGCTGAAAATGTTTTCAGAAACATAAACTCGAGTATTGTCAGCGAAATATGTTCTGTGGCCTCACTGACCTTTCCATAAAAATATTAAAGAATTGTGTTACAAGCAAATTATTAAAGTGGGGCAAACAGTGTACACTGTAGCAATAACATTTTAAGTACCTCTCATAAATAAAACAACAGTTCAGATTTTAATTAGAAAAGGTTAATACCAAATATGTTGCAAAGAAAAGCATTTCTTCAGTTATTTTTTAAGAAGGGAGAAGGTACAAAAGGGTTAGCATTGAAGACTCTGTTTTAACCCAGGGTATCAGCCTTTCTTATTTCCCATGAAGGATACCCACACTTTTCTGTTTACTTCAGCCTCCAAAGGAAGTCACTGCCACCTAATTACTTTTAGAAGTGTTTGAGACTCACCTTTACCACCTCCCTGAGTAGCCTCCTCTATCAGTTTCCAATACTCTCTTTTGTGTTCTTCTTCCTTGTATTTTCCCTGCAAGCACTGATTACTGGATGCTGGAGAGATAGCTCATCAGCTACGAGTCCTCCCTGCTCTCCCAGAGGACCCAAACTCAGTTTCTAGCACCCCGAAAAAGTGACTCATAATCATCTGTAACTCCATCTTCTGAGCAACCAGTGCCCCTTTCTAGCCACACTGTTGAATACATACATGTACATACCCTCAGGCAAAAACATAGACACATAAATGCATAATAAAGCGTATTGTCAAAAAATTTAGTACCCATTTAATAATTTTGGTTTGCCAGAACAAAGACTTGCTTAAGAAACCTAGAAAAAATAAGTTCTGTTCATAAATGAAATTCTATAGCAAATATGTAAAGCAGGCTGCTATGCATTCAGAAAGGTCATGTATGGGTATAGAGAGGAATACATTCGCTCATTTGCAAGCTTCCGATTTTCCTATGAACTCTTGATAATATCCTCATTATGCAAATAAAGCCACAGCTCCTTGTTTCTTTTCTGTAAACCATCTTCTCATACTTTCTCTTTTTCTGGGATATTTACATATTACTATAACACCGGGCTACATTATACAATTTTCCATAATGCAGAGGTCACAACTATATATCCCGGAGGTCACAACTAAAAATTGGAGCCATGTTTTATCCTACTTTAAGTACAAAGGCAAAAAAAGATCTTTGATTTTAAATAAAACTCACTTAAAAAGAGAAGGGTGCCTTGGTAACTCAGGGTGCCTTGGTAACTCAAGAAGACAAATGCTTCTGTCGGAGAACAGGTGAGAGAGTAGCTGTAATATGTAAGGGAGGCTGTTGTGGTCCTCACAGTACTGTTCCTACTGGCTATTGCCCCATCATTTCTACTAAGAAAAAAAAGGACACAGTAATGAATCCTTGTCACTAGGGAGGTTGACAGAGGAGGATCATGAATTTGAAGCCAATTCCAGTGGCAGACCTATCTATCTATCTATCTATCTATCTATCTATCTATCTATCTATCTATCTATCTATCTATCTACTCCAGAGGGAAAAGGGGGACATGGAAAAGACAAGAATTTTATGTAATATGAACAATTAGAAAGATGTAATTGGTTGCAGATTCTTCTCGTAATCAATATATCGTGACCACAATTTACCCTCCTTTTGCTTCTCTCAGCTCCTGCTCTAACTCCCTCTCCTTCAGATCTACTTCCCCTCCAATAGTCAATATAGTCAAACAGGACAAAACAAGACACAATAGGAAAAAACAAAAGTCCTTATATCACGGCTGGGAAAGGTAACCCAATAGGAGGAAGAGAGTCCCAAGAGCAGACAAAAGAGTCAAAGATGCTCTTTCTTCTACTGTTAGGAGTCTCACAAAAACACCAAGATAACAGTGATAGCATATATCCCCAAAGGACCTGGTCCAAACCCATGTAAACCCCATGTGTGCCACTTTAGACTCTGTGAGCCAATATGAGCCCTGCTTAGTTGATTTGGTCGGCCACGTTCTCCTAGTGTCCTCCACCCCCTTTAACTCCTATAGTGTTCCCACCCTTTCTTCCATAGGAGTCTAAGTGGAGACATAGAATGGAGACCTCCATTTTAGATACACTGCATAATGTCTAGCTGTAGGGCTCTGGATCTGCACCTACCTGCTACCAGGGGAAGCATCTCACAATGATGAGTGAATGAGGTACCAATCTATGACTGTAGTAGAAGATGATTAGGAAACATTCCATTGACTTATTTCTTCAGTCATGTTTCATTCTACCCCAGGTGTCTGGGCCATCTAGTGTCTGGTTGCCGGCCATCCAGAAACTGTGGGGTATGTCCTCCCTCTTGTGGCCTGGGCCTCGAGTTAAACCCAATATTGGTTGGCCACTCCCACAAATTCCGAGACTTCTATTGCCATAGCACATAGTACAGGCAAAGCAGACTGTAGGGTGAAGACGATGTAGCTACATACGTCTACTTATTTATAGAAATACAATAATAAAATGAGCATAAAGACACACCCATTAATTGCTGGAATAGAATTCCGAAAAGACACACAGGCTTCCGTCCTTACAGCCAGTGAATTTAAACAAGTTTGACATAGTTATCAGAAAATGTCAATAGCCTAAGGCTGATGACTGAAAATATGAATTGCCTCATACTTGAGTATGTCTTACCATATTGCTTCCTCCTTGACTTCATATACATAAGCTGGATTACATTTATGTGACTATCCAGTCCCAGTGATGTATTCCAACAAGTAAGCAGATATTGGACACAGTAATTCATGCAAGGGTCATCTGCACACATTCAGTCCTATTCCAACTAAAGAGAACTCAAGTATGCAGTGCTCACATATGGAAGATACATAAGGCTATGACACCAGCACAGGTTAAAGGTATAGGTTTTATACATGCATATATACATACATACATAATGAATATATGATAATTATAAAAGAATGGATCGTGAATCTAGGATGTAATGGTCTAGGACAGAGGAGAAATGGAAGGGGAAAGAAGAAGAAGTAGAAATGACATTAATCTGGTACTCATCTATGAAATTCTACCAAATAAATTGAAAAAAAATAGGGGGTTTTTGTTTGGTTGTTTCTGTATTTTGTTATTGCTATTTTTCAAATATTCGTTAATAAACTACTTATATATAGGTATAGGACAATGAGATGGTACTTTAAAACTTTATATATAAGATAATTTTGATGATACAGAAAAAGGAACAAAAAGAAATCAATGAAACATAGCTGTACAAATATCTTCAAAGCTTCAACAATGGAGTTAATGAAAATGAACATTCAGTTTTATTGGTTCTCTTACTACAATGAGAAGCCAACTTCAAGCTAACTTCAAAAGTTTACCTGTTCAGGTCACATTTTGGAAGCTCAATGGCACATGGTGTCAGCAGCAGCTCCATTTGATCGCGGTCTTCTTGTTGGCAGTGCCCTGAAATGGCACAGGACATTTTATGACAGGAGACAAGGGATGTATATGTCTCATTGCCTAATTGTTGGTTGGTTTTTTTTTTTTTTTTACATAAAAACCATGAAGATTTAGACTTGGGACTCACTCCCCTGTAAAACATAAAGCCTAATCACTTTTACCAGGCCTCACCTCTAAACACTGGATGGATTTTTTCCATTCTTTTATTACTATTTACATATGATTTGTTGGAATTAAACTCCCGAAAAAGTTAGGTGCAGTGAAGTGAAAAGCCATATTCCACAAACCATATTACTTTGCTTGAAAATGACTCCTTGGATGATAAAAATTAATCAAATCACGTTATTCTTTAAATAAGGTGAATAGCATATATGGAAGCTAATGCTATCTACTAATACTGGCATTTCAATATAAAGTCTGAAGCCAGGCAGGTCCAAGTTGTTGGACATGAGGCTATATTTACAGAGACAGATGGTCTAGATTGTAACCCTAAGCCCTTGAAATATTAGTTTTAAGATTGCAGTATTTATGATATAGATGGAGGCAAAAAAATCCAGGAGGGGATCGTAAATAGTAAGAGAAATAGTGTTGCTTTGCAGATTTCTGCAATAGTTATATATTATAGATATACCATATCTTTTCTTTGTGGTTATTGGGAAAGTATGTGGCTATAGGTCATCTCATTAGTCATTCAAAACAATATAGACTATAGCAAATCAGGCCACATTTTGAAACCAACATGAGGAAAGTATCTGACATCATATCCATGGAACCAAATAATGAACCCTTGGCTACGCATTAGATTGGGTAACCTCATCTCAGGGCAAACATCAGCAGGCACATTGTGAGATGCCTGCTTATCAGAACCACAAAAGTGTCATTCTGGTTCACAGAGATGACCTGTGAGTTGGGAATAAAGCTCAGTGGATATGAAAGCTGCCTTTGTAATCATGAGGATTTGAGTTTGGATCTCCAGCAATGACCTCATAAAAAATCAGGGTTGGTGAGACAAAGACAGAGAGAAGTCTGGAACATTCTGACCCACCATCTTATCTGAGGAATCAAACTTCTGTTTCAGTAAGACTACCTTGTCTCACAGAAGTAAGGCAGAGAGCAATAAATAAAGAAGACATCTAGTGATAACACACACACACACACACAAACACACACACTCGCATGCACACGCACAATACCACACACATAGGTATATTCTTACAGATAGAAAAATAGACACAGAAACAGTGAAATCGCAATGGTACAAGGTGAGCAGAAATTGTATTGTTAGTGAGAATACTGAATTTATTTTAATATGTTATTTTCACAACGTTATTGAACTTAATTGTCATTATGCTTTTCTGGCACTAGGAGATTTATCAATTGACAATCCAGGCTCTGTTTTCTTAAATAGATTGCATGTTATGCATTCTGGCTGCCTTATTGCCTATTATTGTATACCTAGATAGCCCAGAACTTGGTAATTTAAAACCCATTACTGCTTGTTGGCTTATAATTCCACAAATTGTGCCATGCATGAAGGACATGGGTCATCTCTGTGAATCATGGACATGAACTAGATGAAATCCTTACACCTGGAAGGGTGATGACTGAGGCTGGACCATACAAAAATGATTCATAGTCTATTCATACCTGGGTACTTCAGTTGAAGTAGTGACTGAGATGGATCACAATGGGCTTCTGGGCTCTTTTTGTTCCTTCCCTTCCTTCGCTCTTGTCTATCTCTTTTTTCTACATTCGCTTCTTTTCCTTCCCCTTTCCCTCCTCTCTCTGTTTATAACAATTATCTGTACATCTTATGGTGGCTAGATCCCAAGAAACCTTAGGTTTCTAAGCCTGTTTAAAACCCAAGCTCTAATGGTTTATCACTTATCATTAAACAAGTCTTCTAGTATAAGGACTGGGTTGTAGCAATATGTATGTTTGTCCTTGCTTAATGACTGTTACCTAAAGCAAATCACGTGTCCTTCAGTTAATCCTGGCAAATGTGTAGAAGCTGGAACCATTAAAGATAGCAGACCTACATAATCAGTGATCAGAACCATAAGGAAGTTCCTTAGAGTTTTCTCATGTTCCTGGGGGTATCTTTGTGCTAGTGTTTCCAACACTGAATCGTTATCAGCAACTGGGTTTACTTTAATTCACTGAATTAGAGGAAGTGCACCCAAGTTTATATTAGAGTCCTGTAACATTAATCAGTGACACTATGCTATCGGTAGGTGTGTGAAGGACCCCCCTCATGTAGCTTCATCAAAGCCTTAGCCCGCTCAACATTAACAGAGTTGATAGACTCAGATCCTTCCTTAGTGATACCCTGGGAGTGCAGAATGATTACTTGCTGAGGAACTGATGAGCTGTCTCCATTCTGAATCAACATCCTCTCCCATGGACTGCAACTCATCTCAGCTGCCATGAGAGAGTACCTAAGGGGTCCATAATTGGTTTAGTCATTCCCTAGAAGGCAGCTTAACATGTTGAAATGTCTCAAGCCAGTGTTTGACAGGATACAGATCTCATAAAGCAAAACACTTATGCTTCAAATTCACAATACAAGAATATTTCTGTGACTCACTGGCACCTGGGAAGGTAAATGCCATTTTAGAAATTACATCCCTTTATGGTTTTGAATGGTTTGGCAGGGCACTGTTCTACTGCTCTCATCAAATGTAAGGATGTCTATCACAACTGTCATACATCAACTCTTTCTGTTTTATGTTACAATAGAACACTGAAATAAAATAAAAGAATGGCACATATCCTTGCTTCGATACAGCCTGATAAGCCATTCCTAACCCAGCAGGAACAATTCATGAACAAACTTCATAAACAAGGGGTTTTATTAGAGACATCTGTACATTCCTTGTTGCTGTGATGAATACCTGACAAAGAGCACCTTAAAGAAGGAAGGACCTGTATGGGCTCTCAGTTCAAGGAGATTAGATGTAGAGAAGGCTGATGGCAAGAGCTTGAAGGAGCTGACCACATAGCATCAACACTTGCAAGCAAAGAGAAGCCAGATTGGAGAAGGGGAGTATGGTTTCATGTTGAGGTCTTGTCTTTTACTGTCTATTGTAATGTGAAGTATGGGCCTCAAGACCTAGATTCTACACATAGCTCCTGGGACCCTGCTCCCAAGTTACTTCTGTTTAGTGAATAAAGATACCGACAGCTAACAGCTAGGCAGAAGAGACATAGGTGGACTTGCAGAAGAGAGCACGAAGAGGAAGGGAAAGGAAGGAGCCACCGCCATGGAAAATGAGGACCATATAGGAGAGAGGATCTGCTAAAGGCCAAGAGAACATGGCCCAGGGTGGTTGACTAATCAGAGCTATTAGCAGCCCAGATGAAACATAATGTGTGACAATGAGATTATTGATAAGAACGTAGTTTCTAATAACATGGAGGATAGGCATTTTCCCAGCTATTGTGCTGCCTAAAGTGTATGAAAAATGTAAAGGCTATGTGTGCCTTTCATCTGGGAACATAAATGGTCAAAGAGAGTAGAAACCGTGCACTGAGTTATTTCAATAATGTTTAACTACACTTGCCTATCAAAACTCAGGGTTCATCTCCAGTAACCCAGTTTATCCAACAAGGCTGAGACACTCCCAAAACTGTACCAAGACCTAGGGACCAAAAATAAAAACACACAAACTGCTGTGGGTCATCTCACACTCAAACACAACAACATATTAAAAAACTGAATACTACCTGGTAGAGGGATGGCCTAGATTTAAAGAGAATACACATTATATTTAACAGCTTAGGTGGACAATCAAGCCAGTACTTTTTAAAAGGACAGTTTTACTTCACAGTCTCTGGTCTTCTGAGAGGAAGCAGTTCCTCCTCTCTCAGCTCAAACATGATTACATGAGCTTCTCCTCATATGCTCTGCCTCTGTGGTATAGCAGCCTCCAGATTAAAGACACTACCTTTGAAGAAATCAGTTTGCGTTTCTAAAATAGTAATATACAATAATTGGAAAAAATGAGAAGCATGGTTATATAAAACTAAAACACTTATTTACTTAATATTTATATAAAACTGTGTTGATTTAGGCAGAGGAAAAATGGAATCAGAGCATTGAAAGCAGAGTTTGTTCATGGACTGACATCATCTCCTAGTGTAATACTCCGGTTTCATTCTAAAGTTTTCATTGAATTTGAAGTAACTTAAACTGAATTATGTCCAAAAAGGACAACCTTAACTATGGCATAGAAAATCCTTAACTGTGTTTCATGCAGTTAGAAACTGATGTTATACACAACAAAATTCTTGAGTAGGTTAAAATGAGTGAATTCTGGTATTTAGTGATATCATCTAGGACAATGTTTTGGTAATTCATATGTGTTTTACTTTATACCATCTTCATGTCTGCCAAAGCTCTAGGCATCATGTTATCTCACAGCATGAAAAGGTAGGATGTAGTATTTCTGTCTTGCATTCTTTTTTTTAAGCATATAGACAGTGTTTGGGGAATTCCCAGGTAACTTATTTGTCAATATTAAATCTGATGTCTAACTATTGTCAATTAATAGTAATAGTAATATTAACATCATTCATGAAAACTTTGTAAAACTACAATTACTCTTTATAGCTTTGCAATATTTTGCAATATTTATAAGGAGAACTATGAAAGGAATAGTCACTAAATAGGTAATCAAAAGAGTGTGGGAGATAGCTCACTTGGTGTCTTACTCGGGCTTTCTATTGCTGTGAAGAGAAATTATGACCATAACTTTCTATTATAAAGAAAAAGATTTAATTGGAGCTGGCTTATAGTTCAGAGGTTTACTCCCTTATCATAGAAAGAAGCATGGTGGGCACACAGGCAGATATGGCTCTAGAGATATAGCTGAGAGTTTTACATCTAGATCCACAGGCATCTGGGAAAGAACTGGAGCTACTAGGCCTGGCTTGAGTTTCTGAGACTTCAAAGCTCACCCCCTAGTGACTCACTTAATCCAATCCTCCAACTCCTACTCCAACAAGGCCTGCCTTCTAATACTACCACTCCCTATGGACCTATGTGAGCCATTTTTATTCAAACCACCACAGTTGATAGTGTACCTACTCTAAAAACATTAGGACCTGGGTTTAAATCTCTAGCACCTATATAAAAGCCAGAGAAAAAATCAAATTTCGGTAACACCAGTGCTGGGAGTTAGGAGTAAAGAGAGGTAGATTCTTGGAGCTCTCCTTCCAGCCAGTGTAGCTAAATCAGTGGTCTTTCGGCTTTGGGAAAAGCTGCTTCTCAGCAGTAAGTTGGAGAGAAATGGGAAGACTCTTGATTTTGATTTCTGGTATCCATATGCATGTACACACACACACACACACACACCTACATGAACATGTACATATTCCACACATACAAATAGTAGGCAAATAAGGATAAGAAATGTCTACTATTTGGGTAGCACTGACTTTTTATTACTATAACAATACACTTGAAGACCTGGCTTAAAATAATACTAGTTTATCTCTTGACACCGTGAGTTACATTTTGGTGGGTCCTTTTGGTTTGCCATGACAACCGTCAAGTGTACATGTACAATGATAATGAGTTGGGAACTGATAGGTTTATGAAATCCTGGGAGTAGACAGATTCAGAGCTACAAGCCTTTTCTTCTAATATATTTTTTGCTTTTATTTCCATAAAGGCTGGTAGAACCTGGCTGACAATGATGTTGGAGTGTTTCTTGTACTACAAAATCAATTTCCAGCATGAAAGTATTTCTTACAATTTTGTTTTATTGTGTTTGTTTAATGACCAAAGTAATTAAAAAATTAATTTTCCTTATCTTTGAAAATCTTTGTGTGAACTTTCTCTGTGTCCCCTTTCTCTGTGTTTATATCTGTCTGTCTGTCTGTCATTCTTTTTCTTTCCCTCTCTATGTGTAAGAGCAGGCAAGCATATGTCATTCTTTTTCTTTCCCTCTCTATGTGTAAGAGCAGGCAAGCATATGTCAAGGCATGTGTGTACAAGTCAGAAGGCTTTGAATATCAGCTCTCATCCCGCACCTTACTTTTGAACAAAAGAACTATTCTTTTGTTGCTTATTACTGTGCGCATTAGACTAGCTGACCACCCAGCCCGCAGGAATTCTGTTTTCATTTCACTGTAAGAGTGCTAATATTACAGGTATATATTAACTTGTCCAGCTTTATGTAAACACTGCAGGTCTGAACTCAAATCTTCATTCTTAAATGAAAAAATACGTCCTCTAGTGAGCCTTTGAACCAGCCATGCATTCCACTTCTCATTGAAAAGTCAAGCAGAATATGGCAGAATATGCTTAGCCCAGGGAGTAGCACTATTAGGAGGTATGTCCCTGTTGGAATAGGTGTAGTCTTGTTGGAGGAAGTGTGTCACTGTTGGGGTGGACTTGTGACCCTCATCCTAGCTGCCTGGAAGTCATTCTTCCCCTGGGTCCCTTCACAACAAGCTGTAAAACTCTCAGCTCCATCTCCAGAACCATGCCTACCTGGATGTCGCCATGCTTTCTGCCTTGATGAAAATGGACTGGATCCCTGAACTTGTAAGCCATCCCCAATTACACGTTGTCCTTTATAAGAGTTGCCTGGGTTGGGGTGTCTCTTTGCACCAATGAAACCCCAACTAAGACACAGTGTGACACTGAAAATACACACTTTAGGTTAAACAAGAAATCCATGCTGTTTATAACCTAGTGCATAGATTTACTAGTTATAAGGTCTAAGTTAATTCCTGAATTTCTCAGAACTTGACAGCAGAGGCAAAACTGAGAGGAATAATAAACTTTGAACAATATTTTAATATTCTATACATTATTCTAAATATCTACACTTAATTTGTTATTCTATTCTTGTAGAAACTTGATGTCTATAGAAAAACATTCATGATAACATATATAACATGTATAATAGATATAATATAGGCTTGATACCACAAAAATCTATGTGGTCTGGCATTTAGCTTTTATTTGCATATTAAAGTATCCTAGGGAATGTAAAGCTATTTTAGTTTTCCTTTGGATCAGTTCTAAACCTACAAAATGGAAATATGTCTGCTTTTTATCCTATAAGAAGCAGCTAACATGGAGTGGTTCAATGTCAAGGAGAACACTAGAAGGATAAAGGATATGGAGGAAGACGGTGCAGAACATCCCACAGTCCCAGCACCAAGAAAGCCAAAAGCTACCCTTTGTCTTACTGATACATTGTGAGCAAGCATCCTCCCTGGCACATGAGGCAAGTTACAGGCTTTCATTCTACAGTGGCTAAGCTTAACAATTGAAAAAGAAGACCCATTTTGAATGTAATAGATGCAGCTTCTAGGGAAAATAAACAGCGAAAGAAGGTGGAACACTAATATATCTCTCTGCTTCCTGACTTTGCAAGCTACACTACTTTCTTTCTCCCATGACTTGTCCATCACAATAGACTCCTCCCTGAAACCATGAATTACAGTAAATCCTTCATTCTTTAACTTTCTTTTATCAAGGATTTTTGCCAAAAAAAAATAAATAAATGAGAAGCATAGCTTAATATATATATCTGAACTACTAAATGTACAACTTGACTCAAATTTCAGTTCTAAGATCAATCCCAATACTGAATTCAATAGATATGCTGTACTGGCTAGTCTTTATGTCAATCAATATAAGCCAGAGTCACTCTGGAAGAGAGAAACACCACTGAGAAAAGAGCTTCACCAGACTGGCCTGGGAAAGCCTCAGGTACCTATTCTAGATTGATACTGAATATGGGAAGACCCATTTCACTGTGAGCAGTGTCACAACTGCGATGGTGTTGGAAATTAGGCTGGGCAAGCCATGGGGATCAACCCATAAGCAGCATTACTCCATGGCTTCTACATCAGCTCCTGACTCTAGTTTCCTGCCCTGACTTCCCTCAGCAGTTGTATGTGACCTAAAAGTTGTAAACTGGAATACTTTCCTTTCCAATAGAGTATTTGTCAGAGCAGTGGAAATCCTAAGTAAGAAATGTGCTTAGAACAATAGTGTTTAAAATCCACCAGCTACAGTAAACATCTATTATATTTTCAACAAAGAACACTTCCCAGTTCTAATTGTTCTCTGTGGTCTGTCTCCTTTATACAATGTTGGAAGAGCTGAAGCAATCATGTGGATATAACTCATTTCTACCACATCAGAAACATCATATTTACATGGAGTGGGTGGGTGACTCAGAATGAACTCATGGCATCTCTTCCCTGGGAGGTGAAAATAATTTAAAAAAAAGTCAATCTGGTTACTCTCCAGATGGTTGGAGAATCAACAGAACTGAGGATGTTATGACAAATACAGAATGTCAGGGAATCACTGTGAAGAAAAGCAAGGTAGACTCAATAAAAAGAATAAGTAGGGAGGAAAAAATGACTGCCATTCAGACTGGAGCCTTTTACATTTCAAAATCCCTCATACATTCACATTCCTTATTTATGTTACACATAAACATATTGCACAAAATATGTCATATTTTAACTTACTGTCTTTAGATTGGATCATAGACTTTGGTATGAAACCCTTCCCCCCAAAAGTAAAGTTCGGGTACATTTAAGCATACAAGTTTTATGTCATTATAAGGTTATAGCGATATAGCAAATAGGATACATAAAAACAGAGAGGGGTCATCTACACAGCTATCCTGCTTTTGAAGGAATAGATGCTTCCTAAACAGGCGTCCTTTGTGGTCTCCTAGTTACAATAGGGATATTAAACATACAAATTGAAAGTACACTGAAAAATATATTTAAACTATATGAAGAAAACAAATTGCTTGGAAAAGCTTACCAGAGTGTAATTATGAAAATGAATAGAGGGGCTTTAAACATGGGGAATTACTAAATAGAGAGACACAATTTGCAGGGCTATTTCTTCATAGCTTAGAATTCTTCAGTATTAAAAGATGTTCATGGGGTGTTAGCAGAAATTACTTAATTGAAAGTATTTAAGTAGACGGTGGATGATGGTTCTCATGTGGGTATGCAAAAAAATGATTTCATTCTGTGCAACAGACTGAACCAGATTCCAATTAACTCCATCAATTCTGATTTTAAAAATAACCTCCATTATAAATAGTACATGAAGCACCAAAAAACCTAAAAGAATTCTAATAAACATATGAAAAGATGTTTGTTCTTATCACAATAAAAATGGACACTAGGATACTCAATTTGATAATTTGAAAGTGAAATCATATTATCCTATGTAGCATTGGCAAGAATAGGCAAGATCAGTTCTCATATTCCATAAACAGTTCTTTTCATTGCTTTTATTTTAATAAATATGCTTCTACATGGAATCTGTTATTATATACCCCAACCCAATAATTCCAAATCTGGATTTATAATGGAATTATTTTTGCATAGCCAACAATAAAATGTGTACACATTTATTAACATGCACTTTTAAATAGCAGAATGGAAACACAAAGGTGAAGGCAAGGGTTCAGGTGGGAAAATGCTTGATGCACAAGCATGAGGACCTGAATTCAGATCAATTCAAAACTGGGCTTAGTGAAACTTGCCAGAAATTTCATCATTCCTACGGAAAGAAAAGAGAATCCCCAGAAGCTCCACAAGATACCTTGCCTGAAACACGATGAAGAGGAAGACCAATAACCAAGGTTGGGCCCTGATTTCCGTATCACACAATGACATGAAAGTACTTCACCAACACACATACACAGAAAAATTGTGCTTGCACTTCAATCGCTTCACTAGCCCTCTATAGACAAATATATGAAATCTGATATAGTCATAAAACTAACTGGTAGAGTTGGAGGTTTAGCTTAGTCGGTAGAGCCCTTTATAACTAGCACATGAAAAGCCCAAAATTGTATCCCAGCATTACTGAATAAACTGTGTATAGCCTTTAATGATGTCACTTTGGGTAGAAGCAGGAAGGGCTTCAGTTTAGGTCACTTTTGGCTACACTGGGATTTGAATGAAGTCAGCCTAGGACTCAGATATTCTTTACTGAATACAAAGAAAGGGAGGGAGAGAGGCAGAAAGGTGGTAGACTGACTCCTAAATCCTGTATAGCAGGTCAAAAGAGTTTTTTTGGATCTCTACAAAATTAGTTAGGTAGCAAAACCCCCCAAACCATGCAAGTTGGTGTAAGGGTCACACACTATGAGATCGTTTCATATGCCTTTAACTGGCAAGGTAGAGTCACTGTGCTTGTATATTCAGCCAAGACTTTTATTAATAGAACTGTTTGCATAGCAGGAAAAATGTGAGCACTTAAGAGAAGCAGGACAAGCCTTGATTTACAGAGAGGGGTTTGAACTAGGTCAGAATTATTAACTCATGCAAGTTAATAATTTTGAAGGCTCCCTCCAACAATTTAGCTAACAATAGGAACTGCAGGGAGCCAAGCCCACTTACACAGCCCGGTCTCAGGAATGTTTCAGGAATGTCAAGCCCTTTTATACCCTCTGATGAACCTAGCCAGTTATGTGTTCTTATCAACACGTCTGCAATTTACAGTTTAGGGCTATAGGGAGGATGGTGGCAGTGATGGATCGGTCCTGGGTGGCCTTCCCGCCTCCTTGTCTTTATTTTTTTTTTATTTTTATTTTTTTTTTTATTAACTTGAGTATTTCTTATATACATTTGAGTGTTATTCCTTTCCTGGTTTCCGGGCAAACATCCCCCTCCCCTCCCCTTCTTTATGGGCGTTCCTCCCCATCCTCCCCCCCTTGCCGCCTCCCCCAACAATCTAGTTCACTGGGGGTTCAGTCTTAGCAGGACCCAGGGCTTCCCCTTCCACTGGTGCTCTTACTAGGATATTCATTGCTACCCAGATGCCCTTTACAGAGGAATGGATACAGAAAATGTGGTACATCTACACAATGGAATATTACTCAGCTATCAAAAACAATGACTTTATGAAATTCGTAGGCAAATGGTCGGAACTGGAAAATATCCTCCTTGTCTTTATAAGCTGCTGTTTTTAAATAAAAATTGAGAGCTTGATCAGACCATATAGACTTGTTCTTCTTCTTCGTGCCTCCTGTCCCCCATTCTTTCTCCCCCTCCCAGGTCTTCGCTGAACCCCCACAGGGCAGGGCAGTTGGCGCCCAGATGGGGTGCCTTGGGTAGGGGGTCTGACTGAATGTTGCTCAGCCATGAACACCCCCCACCCCCAATAGGATCGCTGCTTTCCTGAGGACGTAAGAGAAGATCCGCATTGAGTTCACCGTTGCCACCCATTATGAGTCTGATCCAAGTAAGGTAACAATGAGTAGCACTATCATGGGACAGGCATTGACTTCTTTTTAAAGGGTCTCAAGGAGTCCCTCAAGGTGTTAGGAACTCGGGTTAGGAAAAAGGATTTTGATAAATTCTTTATGTTCATGGAGGATGTTTGTTCTTGGTTTCCCCAAGAGGGAACTATTGATGAAAAAAGGTAGGCCAGAGTGGGAGACTGTCTGAAAGATTTTTATAAGACATTTGGCCCAGAAAAAGTCCCTGTTCAAGCCTTTTCAAACTGGAACTTGATTAATGAAATACTTAGGGTTTACAAGACATGGCCAGATATTCAAGAGGTAGTTACAGAGAGAGAAAAGGCCCTAAAGCACCTTTCTTAAGCTCATTCAGTCTGTGATTCTGCCCCCCCCCCCACTTCCCTTCGAGGGGTCGGGGAAGGGTCTGCCTGCCTCCTGAGCTGGTGGTGAAATACCACTACTCTCATCGTTTTTTTTTTTTAATGACCCGGTGAGGGGTGGGGACAGTGCCAGGTGGGGAGTTTGACTGGTATGGTCCACCTGTGAAACGTTAATGCAGTGTCCTAAGGTGAACTCAGGAAGGACAGAAACCTCCCGTGGAGAGGTAGGGCAAAAGCTTGCTTGATGTTGATTTTCAGTATGAATACAGACTATGAAAAGTGGGGCCTCATGAGCCTTCTGACCTTTTCAGTTTAAAGCAGGAGGTGTCAGAAAAGTTACCACAGGGATGCCAGAGACACTAAGCCACCACGGAACTGGGATGTATATTTCTGGAACCTGCCTTGGGAACTCCGGATAGAGAGCTTGACAGATTGATATATTTTGGGCTAAAGTCCAAATATTTTGATAAGTTGTTTATTGGTATTGGAATTGATAAAAGTTGTTTAATTTGTTTTATGAATTACACCGCTAAAGGCCATATGGCTTGTAGATGCCGGCTAGCGAGGGTTTGTGGTTATTTGGATATTTTCCACAACAGGAAGCTCAGATTCTCTTAACGTGGGCTGCACAGGAATGTTGGGTTAATTTTCCTTATAAGACAGACTAGATGCTCATTATTTAACACGATTGTTTAGCTTACTTCCTTTTTTAAAATTGTTTTATCTTTTAATTGTGTGACTTTTATTGTTATATTATTACTCTGGGAGAGAGTGCAAGATACAAGCTTTTCTGCTTACAGACTAAAGAACATAGTATTCTGGGAGAAAGGTTTTGTTTTGTGTTTTTAAAAAGGGTGTGATTAGGCTATGAAAACCTCAAAGGGTCATATGGATAGAATTTGAGAGAGGGAAACCACCTGAAAAACTAGATTCAAGAGAATCAAATAAAAAGATATCTCTATTCTAAACCTTTGTCTTGAGAATTATATTTTGCAGAACTTACCTACTTAGGTTCCTAGTCTCAAGAACTTTTAGCTGGGTCCAGTCAAGACACACATCCAGCTACAACATTTGCTTCATTCTTCCTTCCTACCCCCTACCATCAAGGATATCTCAACACCCATGCATGGCTTGAAGAAGTTATAGAAGAGTCGTTGCCCCAATTCCCTGGACTTTTAGGGGGCTGAAAGTGGTTATTCTAAGGTTGTTTTTATGAGGAATTTAGAAATGGTTGTAATTTAACAGGAAGGAATTAGCTAGATTGAGTTGTACAGCCATAATCTCATTTGGTAACTAAGCTAAAATCATACCTTTGCTTTGGTATAGAATTTATTGTTTAAAAATATTTAAAAGTACAAGATTTAGAGCCAGTCCTTCTACTGATGCCATTATAAACTTATGAGCTTTATTAGACAGCAGAATGACTCCCTGGCATCCAAACCTCTACAGATTCATTATCAGGGACTTGATTTGGCCGACAGTGGCCTGCCTGAGCCCTATGATGATCTGCTTCTTGTAGGAGCAACATAAAACTCAGATTTGTGCTCACCAATAGGCGTGGGTACCTGCAAGGGGTGAGGAGAGGACCCTACTGTCTGTCTCTGAGTCCCCTGAGAAGTACACCTGATTGCACAGAGGCTGGTGTTAATCTCTCCCTTGATTGGATTTCACAGATAACACTTCTGTTGAGATCACCAAGACAAAAATTCCTCTCCTTTCAGAAAAGACACAGATGTTGCACAAAGTGCTGAGAGGATCAGGTCAATGCCTCCCCCCTCTGGTTAATGCCCATTTATCCTCACAATGCAATCATCCCTGGCTGCTTACTGGCCCCATAAAAAGAGGTGAAAAGGGAGAAGATGCCGGGAGGCAAGACCACTTAAACACCCTCCATCTCAGGAATGTTTCAGGAAAGTCAAGCCCATTTACACCCTCTGAGGAACCTAGCCAGTTATATGTTCTTATCAATACACCTGCAATTCACACTTTAGGGCTATAGGGAGGGTGGTGGCAGTGATGGATCAGTCTTGGGTGGCCTTCCTACCTGCTTGTGTTTATAAGCTGCTGTTTTTAAATAAAATTTGAGAGTTTGATCAGACCATAGACTTGCTCTCCATCTTCGTGCCTCCTGTCCCCCATTCACTTGCCCTCTCCCAGGTCTCTCCTGAACCCCCGCAGGTCGGGGCAAGGAACCAAACAGACATGAATTTCAGCAACTAGTGTATACAAGAAATAGAGGGGCTATGAGTATGTCAAGAAGAGGCTCAAGGAGACTGAAATCTATTAACACCTTCTCAAAAGATTATTTTTACTTTAATAATATTCCATGCCATTATGTTCCTTGGGATATGAGCTGTTTAGGTTGGTGTATTCATTGTAGTTTTGGAAAGGAAGCATTATATTTGTGTGAGACACCAATGTAGCTAAGAATGACCTTGAACTTAAAATCTTCCTGCCTCTACAGTGAAACTGTTGGGACAAAGGGTACACACTGCTTATGCAGTACTCATGGTAGAATTCAGTGCTTTCCATCTACTAGTTACTAATGACCCTACTGATAGAACTAAGTCTCCTGGTCTAGGCTTTAGTTTTATGTCTGTATCATACCTTATATATGCATCTATTGATGACTATCTTATTTAGCTGTAAACATAATTTATTTGTGTCAGGGGGCGTTACATACATGCCATTGTGTACATGACAAGATGAGAACATAGCCTCAAAAGGTGGAGACAGGTGATCCCCAGAGCAAGAGAACTAACCAGAATAGCTAAATATGGCAGTTCTGGGTTTGACTGACAGACACTCAGTGGGGTAGAAGCACAACTGAGGATGATCCTCATCACCAACCTTGGACCTTCACATGCACTTTTACTTATATGCACATCCTCTCTCTGCTTCTCTGTCTGCCACTCTCTCTAGAACCCCTGTACACATATATAAAACATATTCAAATGTACATACATGCATAACACAACTGCACATCACAAGGCCCACACATGCACACCCAAAGGGCAAATAAACAAATTAGAACTTAGATTATGAATATTTGGCATTATAAATGCATATACCAACTGACATAAACATATTCATAGGGGAAAACAAAAACAAAAACACCAGCCCAGACAAATTTTATCCCAATGTATGCTCTATTAAAAAGTCACATCTCATTACATAAACTTTTATTAAACTCTTTAAGTGTTGGATGGCTAGAAATGACTGGAAAACTGAGGCCAGTTTATTGGTACATCAAGCTGTGTGAGGTGCACGATCAGGGTATTGCTGCAAGATAAAAGCAGAATGTTTTAGTCCTATGCAGACAACTAGCAAGAGGAGACCATTGTCACACATCCATCCAAACATTTGTTGACATCTCTTGAGGAAAGTGCCCTCTTCTACTAGCCACTTCTTTGAAAACCACTGATTCATAAATCGAATCACAATTCCAATCTCCCCCATGTTCATCAGCTTTACAGACGACAGCACTATCTATTCAGTCATTTAATTTCATCCCACTTTAATGAAGAGTACAGTGTTGCATTCGTGTAGTGATTACTGATACTGGTTCCTTTGATGAAGAACATTTGTTCTTTGAAGATTCCATTAGAGGGAATACTAAACTCAAGTGGGTTACTCACTCGTGTGTTATTAATTGGCATATAATAAGTGAATAAAATCAATCGAATTGAGTAGGCTGTCAACAGAGAGACAGTTTATAAAACTCCAATATTCAATCCTTTATGAAGAATTTTACCAGCACTATAAAATTTCCAATATATGGTAGCTTTAAATACTAATGGTGATCATTTTACACGTGGAAGTTCTTCTCTACTTTTCTGAAGATGATTAGTGTGAAAAATAACATAGAATTATGATTCACATAAAGAAGGATCTTTGTTGTTCCCCTTTGTCATCCTGCACCCATCTCTCCACAATACCACAAATGTTAATTTTTAAAATTATAATAAAGTCAATAAATTAATACTCATTCATAATAAGAGAAAATTGACCAATTTGCACTTGGTGAAAAAATATTCACCAAGAAATAAATACATATGGAAATAGTAGTGTTAGAAGCAGATATTTTAAATGCCAATAAACACTAAAACAGTAGTAAAGCGGTTCAAATAAATAATGCAATTAGATTTTTATTGGCACAATTTTTATTTTCTCTATATTGTCAATGTCAATAGAATATTTTTACTTCATAACTTTCATGTAAAACCTGTGTGGAATTGGAAGATAAGATATAAATCAGGGTAGGCATTGATCTACAGAGGAATTTATGAACTTGAAAGTTTGGTGATGAATTCACAGAGTCGTAAGAGTCCCAAGTGTTGCAAACCTGATTATGTCAGGTAATAGAAGATAATTATGACTTTCTTCAGTCCACATAGGTCTATCATAACCTCTCATATTTATACAACTGGAGTCACCGGACAATCTGATTTTATATTTGCATTGCATTGCATATTTGTGTTTTATTAACATTGCGAATGTGGATATTTAGAGTTTTGAGTCATGTCACAAAAGAAGTTATTTACATCCTGATTGTGAAGCATCTGCTTTCTGTTTTTTTCATCAGCGTTTCAAATTAACCTAAGCTGAAAAAGGAAAACTACAGCTAGGAAGTAGAGAACATACATATAGCAGCCATATACTTTATATATATATATATATATATATATATATACCCCCATCCTAATCAAAAAGGGCATCTCTCAAGGTTACCATTCATTTCTTCATTTCAGGTATTTATAGTGTTTCAAATATAAGTTGCATGTATTAGTCCTGTATTTGATGATCCTTGTGTTTAAGAAAGGGGTAACAGATGTAAAACAGCCTCGTGTGGCTACTAAATTACACATTGATTATTTTTCCATTGTTTATAGAATAGACAAATACTAAAAAAAAAAAGTACTGAGAAAATAATGACAGAAAATGTTCATGTTCCATTCAGATATGATTAAAAATCAAATTAAAATGCAGCTTCTTAGTAGTACTAGCCACATTTAAAATGTTTAAAAGTCAAATGTAGTTCATATAACACAGCTGTATAATAAATAGATATAAAATCATACAATCTATAAAAAATGCACAAAAGGGCATAAAGCATATAATTAACATTTCTATCACTATAGAATATTCTAGGGATCAGCCTTAATATAGAGAAACCATATTCAATATTTATAAATAAATTAAGCCATATGTATGGCATATGCTTTAGTGTTGAGTAATTTTCCCTTTCAATGTTTATGTTATTTTCATTATGCAAAGAGCTTTATCTATTTTTTGCAAGCCAGTAGGGTATGAGGCTATCAGCACATGCATGTCCTTACACAAATCAACAAGGAGAAGTTCAAAATTGCAGGGATAAAATGCATAGGAAGAAATAAGCTTCTAAGTATGAATAAAGAGCTTGGTGTGGAGCAGCACACCTCTATCTTAGTGCTTATGAGGTTGATGCAGGAAGATTGCTGTTAATTTGAGGACAGCCTTAGTTATTTAGTGAATCATATAATCAGGCCAACCAGGAATCTACAAAAGACACTATGTTAAACAAGTAACACACAAGTAAACAAACAACTGATAAAGGTTGGGGTATTATGGAGAACAACTCCGTCACAAAACATTGCCCAGTAAGTTACCGTTTGACCTTCATTACATGCCACAGATCAGTTGAGTTTAGAGAGGGGTGTCTGGGATCAGACAAAAAAAGGACTCAAAGTAAATTCTTGGGTCCAAGTTGGCAGCCTATGCTCTGCTGGATGCTTGTAATAGAGTCCAGAATCCTTTGTGTGTAAGCCCTGGAGTGGTAGAGCTGGATCACTGGGTGGCTCTATGTTCAGGATTTTTGTTGTTGTTGTTATTGTTGTGTGTTTTTGGGGAAATTTCTACATGGATTCAAAGTTTACATCTCCAACAATATAAATAAAGGTTTTCTTTTCCCCACATTTGATTTTGTATTTTCCTGATAGATAGGGTGTTGAACAGGTTAAATAAAATATTTATTTCCCACTTTATTTTAATTCCATTTCTGTTTTTCTGTTATTACTAAAGCCTCTGCCATCACCAGTGACCACCATAAAAGAAGTGTCTGTGACCAAAGCGTACGGCATTACTATTCTATAGGCAAAGGCATAGTTACTTAGAAGGTCATTTGATGGGAACATCATATCCATTTGGCAAAACACAGAAGTAGCTTCCCCACTAGAGACTCTTTAGTCATGGGCTTTTCCCTGTAAACAGTACCCAACGCAAATCACCTCCCATGGAGTGTGGACATTAAGTCCAATAATAAAGCAGTTGGTTACAACCATAACAGGCTTGGCAGCAGACCAGTACTTTTGCACTACGGTACAGAGCTGAGTATGTCTGCTCATCATCATTTTCCTCCAGCAGCCTGCAGCATCCCTTCTGGCACAAAGTCTTAGCCAGTAGGTGGAAAGAGTCCATCACTGTTTCAGCTTGATTCTTCTTTGTTCTTCAACCAAGGCAAGTGGTATCCTCAATAACGTGCCCTTATCCACTAGTTCTAGTGGGCAATCAACTAACTGCAGTGACATTTGCCTCTATTGTTTAGGGAACTGTGAGACCTCTCTGACCAAGAATTTATGTTTGGTAACCAGTCATTGGAAAATCCATATGGTAAGAATATAGAAAAGGAAATATTGGATGTTTACACTTTAAGGTGTGGAAGGCAATGAGATTGGAAAGGAGACAAAGGAGGGAGTGTCAAGGACAACAACTAAAACAAACAATGTATGAAAAACCCAAATTAAAATCATATACTTTGCAACATCATCTGTCTCATTACAGTTGCTACTGTTGTGATGAGACACCATGACTAAAGCAACTTGGGAATGAAAGGATTTTTTTTTCTCAAACTTCCATATAACAGTTCATCATCAAAAGTAGTAAGGGCTGGAACTCACACAAAGTGGGATCTTGGAGACTAGAACTGATGTAGAGGTCATGGAGGGGTGCTACTTACTGACTGGTTCAGCCTGCTTTCTTATAGAACCCAGGGTCTGCAACCCAAGGATGGCACTACCCACAGAATGCTAGGCTCTATTCCCTTAAGACCTTATTAAGGAAATGCCCTACAGGCTTGCTGTCAGCTCAGTTTTAAGGAGGCACTTTCCTAATTGAGGTTTCCTCCTCTCAGGTGATGTTAGCTTGTGTCAAGCTGACATAAAACTAACCAGCTCATAATCAAGAAATAAAATTAAATCAACTGCTCAAAACAGAATGATGGTATCCTGTGTACGTACATAAGGCTGCTCCCAGAAACTATGAGTTATGGCATGATTTGCTTTTAATGTTTCTCTTCATGTCCCTGAGCCTCAACTTCCCTTTCTACAATGTAACTATAGCAATAGTGTCATATTCAGAAATTTTATGTGATAACTAAACTAGATAATGCTTTTAAAACAGTAAAATATCAGAAATTATCAGCCTTGATTCATGTTATAAAATATATTTATGTTCATAAAATATATCTTTAGAACTCCTCATTGAGGTTCAAAATGCACACACACCCCCAGGTTGCCACTGAGAGCAATAGCATTCAGAATAGAAATTGGATAGATCAAACTGTAGCTAGGCCAATGGCCAGCCATCTGGTAATAGGACCTAGCCAGGTCTTTCTCTGCAAAAGCTGGCACAACTGCCCATCTAAGGTGCTCAGGTGCAATCAACAGAGTGTGTGAAGCTCCTGGCCCTCACCCACAGGGAACCTGAGCAGGAGACATGCGTGGAGGTTCCCTTGTCAATTAGGCCGGCACATTTGAGCCTACGAAAGCACTGCTAACCTACTACCTACAAGAGAAGCATGACACTGAGTAGGAGAGGACAGGAGAGAAGAGTACGTATGGGCTTCATTTCCTAAGTCTTATAAGTTATCCAAAACAAAATGTGGATCTTTGTAACTTATTTCCTCTTTGATCTAGACTTACAATTTTACTTCTAATGTAATTCAGGAATAGTTGGTCAGTAAGTGTTTAGTGAGCCCCCATTCCCTTGATTGTCGGTTGTATTCATCAGTATAAAAAGCCTATGGCACTGTGATAGAACAAAAAAGTTCTATTCACACAGTCTTCAAGCCTCAAGAGAAAGTCAAATTCATTTGTCCCTTATAATGGTACATCAATGTTGCAGAATAAATAAGGGAAGAAAATCATGTGAGTGGTACCAAGCCATCACTGAGCATGGCTCTATGTCAGGGATTTCACAGGTGTCATCTCATTTCTTCTTCACCACAACTCTGTCAGTTAAATATTTTATTCTTACTTTATTCAGATATTTACAATAAAATGAGAGATAGGCAACTATTTTATTTTTCCCCATGGAAAGGTTTAATGAGTGAAGAAGAGTGGGAGAGGGGAGAAGTAAAGGCCTGCCATGAGCACGGGAGGGAAAAGAAGGGAATGGGGAGAGAAGGGACATAGGGAAAGAGAGGGAAGAGAAGACAGCAAAGAGCAAGAGAGCCAGACAACTATTTTAAGGTAATAGAATGTTAATTCCATACCTGATTTCAAAAAATGGACTCTTGGATGTTTAAGGTAAATTTCTTCTGAGACTTAATAAAACTGGATTTCAGGATGTGATAGCTGAAATATAAAAGAACATACACACCAGTGTGGCTCTTTTGAAACATGACTGCAAACAGTTTACTATCCTCTCACCAAGAATAGCATATACACTCTCATTCTTTAACTTGGACAGACATAAAGACTATTTAGAACTATGGAGTTTCTCAGTCATAACATTGCATAACTTTAAAAACAAGGTCACACACAACCAGGGAGCTTATGACTCATTCATGACGTACAGTCCTTAAAGATGTTGGCAAGAAGCCAGAAGAGCTAAAGGGTCTCATACGCATGCTCTAAGGAATATTCCTCATACTGATACCAAGTTATTAGCTTGCATTATGTTGCTGTGATAAACCCCATGACCAACTGCATCTTGGGAAAGAAAAGGTATAGGTGGCTTACAGATTGTAATTTATCATCTAGAAAAGCGAGGGCCAGAACTCAAGGCAGGAACCTGGATGCAGGAACTGAATCAGACATTAAGGAACACTGCTTACTGGTTTATGCTATTATCATTTTCATATATCTCAGGCCTACCTATCCAGGAATGGCAATACCCAAAGTGGGCAAGACCCTCACCTATCAATTAACAATCAAGAAAATGCTTCCATAGACCAGTCCAATGCAAATATCCCCTAAGAGGGATTCCCTTCTCTTTGGCATGTCTATTTTTTGTCAAATTGACAAAAACTAAGGAGCAGAATGGTTGATATGAATGCCAAGGCATCTTGGCTGAATATATCATGTGTATGATAAGAAAAAAATTTTTTGCTAGCCTTCAAGATACCTGAGCATATATGAGTGACAGCCAGTATTCTATACTTGTTGCAAAGCAATGCTTCTGAGTGCCTCTGTTAAATGACTGATAATAGTATGACAGGAACATCCATTTCTACAGATCACATCAGCTTCATACTGATCACCTCCAATCTGTCAGTTCTTTCATGGGAAAGTGCTATAGCTTAAACATCTTCCTGACCAATACTTGCCCCTTCCAAGTGTCTATCACAGGTGTTGCAACTTCACAGATCATAGGTTGGCGACCTTGATGAGAGGTGCTTTTCCTTTATGAGACCCTTGTCTTAAGCAAAAGTCACACTGTGGTAAGTACTTAATTGAAGGCCATTCTGACAAAATAAAAATTGAAGGATAATCTTCCCTGACCACTAACCCCCTCTCACTAAGTATCTTTAAAAGTCTCAGATGTCATCAACTAACCTGCCTTGAGCGTAAAAGAAAAACTGTACCCATACCCTAGGCACTTCTTAGTTGAGTCTGACCCTTCCTATTTAGGTGTGCTCTAAAATTTGGTTTTGCGAAGGCTTCAGAAGAAGCAGGAGTGGGGACAGGTGAGATGGCTCAGCGGTTAAGATGTTTAAGCAGTTAATGTCAGAGGTCTTGAGTTCAATTCCCAGCAACCTCATGGTGGCTCACAACCATCTCTAATGAGATCTAATGGCCTCTTCTGGTGTGTCTGACAGCTACACTGTACTCATATAATTAATGAAATAAATCTTTAAAAAAAAAGTAGGAGTGGGGATAGCATTAGATTTGAAGATGCTTAACACTGCATTTCATACAGAAATTAATCATTGATTATATGTGTAGTGGTTTGTGTATTTTCATTTTCTAAATGGTACCCCCTTTTGAGTTTTTCCCTCCAGAATCCCGCTATCCCATCCCTGGTTGCCCTGCTTCTATGAGGGTCCTCCCCAACTACACACCCACTCCCACTTCACTGTCCTACCATCCCCCTACACTATAGAATCAAGTCTTCACAGTACCCTCCCATTGATGCCAGAAAATGCTATCCTCTGCTATATATGCGACTGGAGCCATGGATCCTTCTGTGTGTTGGATGTGTTGGTGGTTTAGTCCGTGGGTGCTCTGGAGAGGTCTGGTTGATTGATAATGTTGTTCTTCCTATGGGGTTTCAAACCCCTTCAGCCCCTTCAATACTTTCTCTAACTCCTCCATTGGGGTCCCCATACTTGCTATGGTTAACTGCAAGCATCACCATCTGTATCAGTAAGGCTATGGCAGAGCCTCTCAGGAGATAGCTGTATCAGGCTCCTCTCAGCAAGCACTTCTTGGCATCAGTAATAGTGTCTGGGTTTGGTATCTGCAGATGGGATGGATCCCGAGGTGGAGCAGTCTCTGGATAGCCTTTCCTTTAGTCTCTGTTCCACACTTTGTTCCTTTATTTCCTTTAGACAGGAGTCAGTCTGGGTTGAAAATTTGGCGGCCCCCATCCCCCAACCTGGGGCCTTGCCTAACCTCTGGATATGTCTCTATGGGTTCTTTCTCCCATTTGTTGGGCATTTGGGGGTCATAGGAGCCTATTACTTTCTGACCATCTGGGATTTAGTGGTGGCTACTCCCCAGTTCCCCATTCCTAATTGCTGCATACCTCTGTTCAAATTCCTGACCCTCTATATATCATCCCCATCTCCTCCCATAACTGGTCCTGTCCCCCTTTTATGCCCCCCCATATTCCTCCCAAGTTCCTCCCATCCTCTAGCTCCCATAAGTATTTTGTTCTTCCTTCTAAGAAGGACTGAAGCATCCACATTTGGTTTTCCTTCTTCTTGAGCTTCATATGGCCCATGGGTATCATGGGTATTCTGAGTTTTAGGTTAATATCTGATATTAACTTCTCAAGAAGTTAGACCGCAGGGAGACAAATAACCCTATTAAAAAATGGGGTTCAGAACTAAACAAAGAATTCACAGCTGAGGAATGCCGAACGGCTGAGAAACACCTAAAGAAATGTTCAACATCTTTAGTCATAAGGGAAATGCAAATCAAAACAACCCTGAGATTTCACCTCACACCAGTGAGAATGGCTAAGATCAAAAACTCAGGTGACAGCAAATGCTGGCAAGGATGCGGAGAAAGAGGAACACTCCTCCATTGTTGGTGGGATTGCAGACTGGTACAACCATTCTGGAAATCAGTCTGGAGGTTCCTCAGAAAATTGGACATTGAACTGCCTGAGGATCCAGCTATACCTCTCTTGGGCATATACCCAAAAGATGCCCCAACATATAAAAAAAAGACACGTGCTCTACTATATTTCATCACAGCCTTATTTATAATAGCCAGAAGCTGGAAAGAACCCAGATGCCCTTCAACAGAGGAATGGATACAGAAAATGTGGTACATCTACACAATGGAATATTACTCAGCTATCAAAAATAATGCCTTTATGAAATTCATAGACAAATAGTTGGACTGGAAAATATCATCCTGAGTGAGGTAACCCAATCACAGAAAAACACACATGGTATGCACTCATTGATAAGTGGCTATTAGCCCAAATGCTTGAATTACCGTAGATGCATAGAACACATGAAACTCAAGATGGATGATCAAAATGTGAATTCTTCACTCCTTCTTTAAAAAGGGGAACAAGAATACCCTTGGCAGGGAATAGAGAGGCAAAGATTAAAACAGAGACAGAAGGAACACCCATTCAGAGCCTGCCCCACATGTGGCCCATACATATACAGCCACTCAATTAGACAAGATGGATGAAGCAAAGAAATGCAGGCCGACAGGAGCCGGATGTAGATCTCTCCTGAGAGACACAGCCAGAATACAGCGAATACAGAGGCGAATGACAGCAGCAAATCACTGAACTGAGAATAGGACCCCCGTTGAAGGAATCAGAGAAAGAACTGGAAGAGCTTGAAGGGGCTCGAGACCCCTTATGAACAACAATGCTAAGCAACTAGAGCTTCCAGGGACTAAGCCACTACCTAAAGACTATACATGGACTGACCCTGGACTCTGACCTCATAGGTAGCAATGAATATCCTAGTAAGAGCACAGTGGAAGGGGAAGCCCTGGGTCCTGCTAAGACTGAACCCCCAGTGAACGTGATTGTTGGGGGGAGGGCGCAATGGGGGGAGGGGAACACTCATAAAGAAGGGGAGGGATTAGGGGGATGTTTGCCCGGAAACCGGGAAAGGGAATAACATTCAAAATGTAAATAAGAAATACTCAAGTTAATAAAATAAAAAAATGTAAAAAAAATTTAAAAAAAGAAGCAAGCAGACTCTAGTAAATATATACTTACTTAAGTGTTTGTAGCTTTGAATTAAAAAAAACAAGAAACTCAAAATTATAACGTGTTAGCAATGATAGCTTATTTCTTCTGTCAGAGTCTAGGCAGTTGTTTCACAGATAGTTCATGGTTTCAAATTTATGAAACCCAGTTATCTCCCAACTCTCTAATCTACTGTTTTCAAATGGAAGTATCATCCTCAGGGTCTAAAAAGGAGCTGTAGCCCCTGTTATGCCCATATTACCAGGAAAAAAAGAGAGTCATGTATCTGAGAAATCAAACATACAATATTCACTTAAATCCATTACCTAAAAATATACATAAATAACATGTCAAACATACAATATTTACCTAAAGTCAGTACCTGAATATTTACATAAGTACAAAACAGAGTACTCAGGAAGCTAGAAATTATAGCAACATTGTCCTTCTGAGCAATCACTTGTTTTGCAGGTTTGTAAGCAAGGATGCAAGGGAAAAGAAATAATGGTAACAATGGGCAATATTACCATAATATAATAAATTAAAAAGAATGCAAATTGAGAGATACCTTAGTGGGAGTTGGGCAGAAAATTTAAAGTGGGGTTTCAAGGTGAGCATTTCTACTTATCTATGTATATCCTTGAGAAGAACCAGCTATGATAGTTACCTAAGATGAGTAATATGTTATTATCACCATATAGTGATTTTAAAGAATTAGTTAACATATCAAAGTATCTGTCAGTAAGAATTACAGAGATGTCTTTTCTTAGCCCCTGGTTCATAGTGCTAAGATTATGATGAAACCATTGAGACAGGATACATGCCACTTTAAAGCTCAATTGGGGATGAAACCACTTGTGGGATCCAATTATTATTAGCAGATCCTATCTGGAATGTTGCTGAGCTGCCAGTATTGATGTCTTGCTGGAAATTAGTGATTGCTTTCAGATCCCATATGACTTGGCATATCACCAGAGCCATTTGCTTCACCAAGCAGTGTGATCCAAAGAAGATTTTTTAAAAAGCCTACCAAAATTGAAGTCACAGACATTGTAACCTAATTTCAGAAATGAGGTCTTATCTCTTTCTGATGAACTACTTCAAATCACTAATTCAAGACCATGTATAAAAAAAGTGGTTATACTGGAGTAGAACAAGAGATGGTTTTTTTGTTTTGTTTTATTTTGATATGATCTTTTTCTAGGTTGCCTGCCATGCTGTCTTAGTTTCTTTTATATTGCTATCATAACACACACACACACACACACACACACACACACACACACACACAAACATATACACAGGTCACACAGACACTAAAACATATGGAGGGAAGAATACAGGTATATAGCAGGAAAACGTCTTCTACTTTCCAGAACATTGTAGAATCTCTCACAAATCTCTTAGAACTTATTCAAACTGCCATCACCGTGACTGTAATAAGAGCAGTAACACAAAGGAATACAAGTATGGATGTTTAAACAAGATCATTTTTGTTCTTAAATATTCGTACATATGAAACTCCAAATGGAACAGAAAAAAAAAGTAAAAAGGAGACAGACTTTGAAAATAAATCATGGAAAGGGCAGCAGGGCTATGGGGACATAGTGGTGTCTCATTGTGCAGCGTTATTTTCCTTCCCCTCAAACCAGAGAGGCCAGGTCCAAGTTGAGATAGAGACCCATCAGAGTGAAAGATCAGGGAGCTAAGAGGAAACGACTCATATTCCTCCTGCTTTAGTATTTTGCAAGGAAGGCATTGTGGCTCTGTCCTCAGGTGAACTACAAGGAGAAATAAAACACAGTACCTCAATCTAATTTCTCTACCAAGTACATCCCTAAAATTAACTAACACATCAGGCCTTAGCCTATTAATGACGCTTCAAAGGCATCTTATCATTTAAAAAACAACCACTAACCTCTACGTCACATTGCAAACAAGAAAAGATGAATCAAAGAAAATAAAGGAAGACATTAAGTTAGAGATCCCCCAGTCCAACGCCAGAACACTTAACACATTCACTGGATAATGTAGCTTGACAGAAAACAGTTTTAAAATTTTTATTTCAGTGAAAAAGGTTTTTTTTCACCTTTCAGGATAAATGAAACACAATGACCTTATTGAGGAAATGATCTGTTAAACACTAAGTTGTTATTCCTTTCACTACAGAAATATAAGGACATGCAAACACATTTTCATTCGCATGCACCTGCTTGTGGTGTGTGCTTGCATGTACACACACACACATACACACACACACACACACACACACACACACACGCACACTTTTATCCCTCTGGTCAAGTCACAGATACACATTTGAATGCTTTACAAAAGTAAACTCTCCCCTACATTGAGCATATTGCACCCTTAGCATTTGTAGACACAGTCGGTTTATTACGTTGTTGTTTTTAATAAACTCTTCCATATTTACAATTTGCCCTGCAATCAGTGCCTTTAATTGCCATCGGGGAGATGATTGTGGCTTAACACTGTGAGCATTTTTCTTTCACTGTAGACTAATTTTTATTTCCCCTTGGGAGTCATTTAGGATTTCAGAGCCACAAAAAGCTGATGCTGTTTTATTGAGGTTGATCACACAGAACTAAGGTCAGAAAACTTTTCCCGCAAAGTGCTTGACAGTGAACATTTTAAAGTTTGTGGGGACCATATTCTCCATCACAACTTCTTACATCTAGTCTTAAAATATGAAAGCAATCAAAGTCAGCATCTAAGCTGTTGTAGCTACAATTCAGAAAACTATGAAAACAACATGTATATAGGGGTATAGTTCTCAAAGTGCTTATAAAAATCTGCAGTTATTAGATGTTGGAAGGCTTCAGTATCTAGGCGTGCTTACATTATTGTCACAATATATTACTAAGAATAAATTTAAAGTTATATATATATACATATATATACATATATATATATAGTCAGTTTATATTAAGGGTAAATTTTTCAATTTTATATACCTAGTATTATTTTAATGTTATTACATTATTACATTTATGGTAACTTGGCATAAATATGGACATTGTTCAATCTAGGGCAGAAATAACAGACAACACACAATTCGACTATACTATCTTTCTCTCCCCTCCAAATTAAATATCATTATTAGCTCAACTTCATAGACCGACAGGTAAAGCACATTTTAAGGGTCACTGTTTTCTTCAGCTGATTCCCATTAAGCCTGATTAATCAGGATAAACATCCAATGACATGAGTTCTGACTTACAAAAGGCCCTTTAAGAACATATACCTGACATACAGTAGACAGCCCTGAGATGCAGACTATCTTCCCTATAGTTGCTTTGTGCTGCTAAAGACAAATGTGAAATCTCGAAAGGCAGGAAAAACCATTAGCTACATAAAGAATTCTGAGCCCAAAGGGACATGTGTAATTAAAGACGCAAGCTCGAGAGCAAGGACCAATCTCCTGAATCCTCTGTAAATCCGTGGCTCAAGTAACATATCAGGGAAGGAAAGACACTCTACTCTCTGGCTACAAGCTTTGTGTGGGAACGCCCACAACTGTGCAGTCACTGAATTTCAGTGAGGAGCAGACAGAACTTCATTGTGAGTAGTGACTTGCTCAGAAGATCTGATTATGACAAACATTAATCTGTATTTTCTATCACAAAGAAATCTAACAATTAACTTTTATTATCTATTTTTAAATTTTATTATCTCGATTACAAGAAAAAAGGCATCGAGTCCTGTCAAACTTGACTATGTGGAAATGGAATCACGGGTAGAGCAGAGAGAGACTCCTTGCCTGGGCCACATGTTTAAAGGCAGCTTCAGTTTGCATTGCTTTGTCTATTTTATCTAGAATAAATCTCAATTTTGTTTTCCCATCATTCTCACCTGAAATGTTAGGTTAATGTCTCTACTTTTACAATTCTGGAATCTCTTGACCAGCTATTTCTGTCTCCATTTCTTTCTGCAGTGAAATTTGGTTTCCAGCTCCTCAGTTTGATCATGTCCAACAAATGATTCTGTAAGCACTTGGGTTTCACTTGCTTGTTGACTTTTTGTAAGTTGCCTTTGAATTTAGAATATCTTTTCTCTCTCCCCCTCCTCCTCCTCCTTCCTTCCTCCATCCCTCTCTTCCTTCCTTCTCTCTCTCTCTCTCTCTCTCTCTCTCTCTCTCTCTCTCTCTCTCTCTCTCTAACAAGGTCTCATCTGTAGACCATGCAATCATTTTGCCTGGGCATCATAAGTACATGGATTACAACTGTGGGCCACCATCCCTAGCTAAAGAGTGAAATAGTATCTTTCTAATCATAGAGTGAATATTCTAAATGAAATAGCAAAGAATAGTTGCTTTAAAGGGTGCTGAATATTGATCCTCCATGAAATCCCATCACATATAAAAGAACCTCTGTTGCTGTAATATAAATGAAGCAGAATTATTGCTAAAGTTCATGGATACACAGAAGAGTTTGGAGTGTTTGTTTCTCATGCTTCCTCTGTCATGTGTAGATCCAAAGGGAAGGAAGTTTACTGAAAGGCAAGAAATAACTTTAATAGCCACCAATCAGCCCGTGCTCTCATCTCAGAATACCCAGATACTAGAAACATAAAAAATGAAATAAATAAAACACCTTTCCATTGTTTAACCCACCAAGTCTGTGGCATTCAGTTATAGAAACCCTAGCAATTATGACACTGTTTCATAGTGTAAGAGGACCACAAGATACAGATTGCCCAACTTCTGTGCATAGACGTAACCACAAGCGCTCTGTGCTACAAAACCAGTGGTAAGAACTTTAGCCTCTTCAGGTTTAATTTTCTGTCTCTGAAAATTGGCCTGGTCACAGCAACTGAAATGTAATGAGCCTGGGAAGATTAAAGAGTGAAGGCGAGAAGCTCTGATGATGCAGTGCATAAACACTTCAGTAAATAGAAATTATTATTATTTTGAAAGTATCTATTACCGTCAGAGGAGATGAGTAAACCAATTACTGTAGGTGCAGCCATACATCAACATTACTGGATTGAAGCATTACATAAAATGGATGCCTTGAAGACTTTGGACAATTCTTGTAGAGTTTTCAAAAGTGGTATCAGGCTTGATAAATAATATAGATTACTACTTATCCGAATTCACACTTCCTAAGTGATCCTTTGCATCCTGGGAAAGGGTCCAACTTACTGAAAGAAAAATAACACATTTCTTCCTGAGGAAAAATGAGATCTATGACCTCACTCTTATCTATAACAGTGACCCTCCACATTATCCATTGTCTACCTCATGAGTGACAGGCTGAGCTCTCCTGTCCCCATTATTATGAACCAACATATTTCTTAATAAAATTTGAGTAGTTTTCTTGTGAGCATAATCCAACGCCCCACTGGCCATGCAACCCTTCTTCAATAGTAATTCTATGAGAGATCAGAGAAAAATAAGCTTTTATCTACTCTCTGAAACCACACTCCCCGATCATCCCACTGAACCATATCTGTACATTCTTGTTTTCTTCCTTTTCCAAATGTAAAGTTTTAAGACAGTTTCTCTGTCAACCAGATCCTGCTCATGACAGTAAAGGCATGAGATGCTTGGTTTAACTAAAGCAAGGGCTTATTTGCCTTATCATTTCGATGGTTCCTCTCTGGGAATCTTATATCCTCCTGCTTTATGCTTGTTGTAAGGTCAACTCCTCATGCCTCAAGTTCTGTCGAAAATAACTGTTCACCTCCTGGCTTCAAATGAAAATGGAGAGAGAGCCATTGCTATTGTCATCCATGAAGACACACTGTCAAGCCTGAAGCCTCTCATTAAGCCCGGCCTCCGATGGTACCACCATCTCCCATAGCTCACATCTAAAGACCACAGCTGCAACATGTGAGCCTTTGAGGGACTGTGAGAATGTCAACTGAAGCCCTTTTGCTCTTGTGTTCATCTCCTTCATGCTCTTTTATAATTTTAAATAATATTTTATTCTACCTAAGTCTAGATTCATTTGTAAGCCTACAAAGGAAACCTGAAAGAAATACTTGTCATATGCCTCTGGGAATCTTATATTAATTGGCTGCTAGGTTTATTCACCTCCTTTCCCCATAACTGCCACTATGTCAGATTTTCTAACTGTAATTGAAAATTGATGGGCAAAATAAAATAATACACAATCAAACTAGAGACGTGTTGCTGCTTTGCAGGAAGATTTTTCTCAAGGGTACTTTCCGCCTAATCCAATTTGAAACATTCTAATAAAATTCCTTGTTGTTTGGAACCTTCTGCACAGCTGGAAACTGAGCTATTTGGCCAAATTAGTTTTAGGGTGATATTAGAAGGTATATTATAAAAGTTAAATCATCTTTACTCCGGTGAGTCAAGGGTATGATTGTATAGTCTTATAGTTGTCCAGTCAAAAGGCTCACATATCGCAATGATGAGAGTTCTCACTTGATACTTTGTGCTTAGAAGTTAGGCACTAGTTTGGATATCCTGGGAAAAGCTATGATTTAGAGTCATATAGTGAAGGATTCCAGATTTGCTTTTCTATTTTATAACAGCTGGGTGATATGAAGCTTTAATGCTTCTCCTGAAAATCTTCTTGGCAATGCCACTTTGCCTTTCTTGATTTTGAGAAGAACTGAATGTGGACAAAATGCTTAACTAAGCACCTCAAACAGGGTGACTGCATCCCATTATTAATAACATTTGTCCTCTGTAAGTATTGACCGGAAGGCCCATTTATCTCTGTATCAAATCTATATTTTACTGTTTGGTTTTTTTAAGAATTTCAAAGTTCAGTGACATTTATCACCCAGCTTTGTAAAAATATAATAGGTACATAAAACTGCATATAATTGATACACATCATTTAGTTTATACATACATATACACACATACATGCATACACATACTAGTTTTACTAGTTCTAAAATCATTGATCATACAACAGAATACATTCATAGTGCCCTGTGTGTTTGGGACTAGGGTTAGAGTGGGTACACAATACCTGGTTTTCTTTCCTTTACTCACTCCCAATGCCTAATAGACATTTGTTATGATTTTTTATTTACTAGAAATTTTTTTCAGTTTTGAAAAAGATCAAAAAATTGTTGAGAGACTCATGCAGCTCCTCTGGCTATGACAAATATGTTTCCATTTCTGCTGGTCATGTCATATTCCACAACTTACTCTCATATTTTCTCTCCAGTTCTATGTGTCAATATTACAAGTGTCTCTAGTTAACTTATAAACCACAACTCTCTATCCTATGTCACTTCCACACCATCATATGCACATCAGGTTCACAGGAGTCACTTATCCATCCTGTTTCTCTCCTTTCCTTGTTGTGCCATACATGAGCTATTTTCTGTCATGTGAACTTTTCAAATCAGAGTCAAACACCAGTCTATTGTGTTACTTTAAGTCCAGGAACCCATTTCAAAATTCTCTCTCTCTCTCTCTCTCTCTCTCTCTCTCTCTCTCTCTCTCTCTCTCTCTCTCTCTCTGTGTGTGTGTGTGTGTGTGTGTTGTTTGAACCCAGCATTTTGTATCTTCTAGCTTTTTACAATTAATCTTGAGTTTAGTTGTTTGTTTTAGAAGAAATGTGAAATCCCTTCCTGTTCTCCTAAAGAAGGACAAGGGGACAGGAGACTCAAAACTTTATGCTAAACACTTTCTCTAGTTTTTAGCCCAATGTGGGTGAGCTGCTTCTGAGACTTTATAATGGAAATTATAATTTGGAATTTTAACCTTTCTTCTCAATTACAATTCCAACTATCTTAATAAAAAATAAAAATAAAAACAAAAAACAGAAATAAAGCCCGTGTACGTTGATGATACTCTTTACTAATATGCACTGTGATAAACACATCAGTATTGATGACCTCACTTGAAGGTTATAGAATTCTTGGTAGGAGAGTTATCATAGCAGCTCATGTTATGCTGAACACAAAGACTCACAGAGAAAGGATAGAAACATCGCCCTCCAAGGACACAAATTTAAAATTTCCACAACCATAAAAATCTGTGCAGGCAAACACCAAACACTCAAAAATTCAGGGGTATTTTACTCAAACCATAGTATTCTAAACTAAAATGCCAAAGGCTTATTGGAATCTTATGATGTAAAATGTATGTAGCTCACCGCCTTCTAAAGTCACAACAGTTCCATCATTGTCTAAAAGTCGAAGATCAAGTTGACGACTGTTGGAATTTCAAACCCTGAGCTTGGGAAGCTCAGAGATTAGTGAGGTTTCCTGCTCAGGGATTGGTGGCTTTTATCACCCCCTTTTCTCTACATTAGGCCCATGGGTTAGGGTGAGAAGCCCTTCTCAGCTGTAGCTGGCTTTTGTTGAGGAGCCATCTCTGTGGGGCTGCTTGACGGGGAGCAGACTGGAAAGGAGGTGCTGTCACTGTGGGCAGCTCCTGTGGACAGCTTCTGCAGTCTTGCACCACGATGGCTGTAGGCTGACAGGAAAGGGATTGCTACCTTGGATAGCTCTTGAGGGGCAGCTCTTGCTAAAGCAGGGAAGGAAGTGTGCAACCATGGACAGCTCCTGTGATGGCTGTAGCCTAAGGCAATGTTAATCATGCAACTTATTTTGGTAGGAGAAGCGATTTTTCTACAGTTCTTACTGGGACAACTTACCAAGGCCGCTGGCTTGGGCGGCAACAAGTGGCCAGCTGCCACTTTGACAGCTTTTGCAGCATACCGTTTAGGGACTACAACAACCCCTAAGGTATTTTATTCACCATTTGCAGGCCATATGTCCATTCTCTGGGGATGGTTGCATTTAACAAATGTAGCTTCCTCTGGATGACTGTCCACGTTCTGCCATCTCAAATCACTGCCCTATCTATTGTAGAGAAGGTTCAACCTTCACATCTCGTTCCTTCACTCTTTCAGGAACTACAATTCGATCACACATTGCCTTGTCTCCCAGAGTTTCTTTTGAAATCTGCTTGGATGTCTCTATTATCCTTTAAACCTTGCATTGTGCATTCATGCAAAATTGGCATAACACGGACAAAATCAAGGTGTGCAGACAGCCTGAATAGCAGCTGGGCTTTCCTTGAGCCATATCCAAATTATCTTCTGAATGTCTAGGCACCTAAGTATGGTGACACAATTTTGGTGAAACATTTCCATGAGTAGCCCTACTGAGACCAGAGGTATTCTGTTCCCCTAGAATATTTGAAATTATTCTTGCTTTTCAAGCATGTGATCCTAGGATGGTTAGGCTCTGACTAGTGATTAGATTGTCCTTGAGGTATCTTGTCCTGATCCAAAATACTTGAATATACTTTTAATAATGATAGCTTCTTCAGAAACCATATCTTCCTTTGTCCACACTTAAAATGTTTTTTTTTTCTTTTCTTTTTTTCGGAGCTGGGGACCGAACCCAGGGCCTTGCACTTGCTAGGCAAGCGCTCTACCACTGAGCTAAATTCCCAACCCCTTTAAAATGTTTTTTACAATGACCAAGAGGTGTATTTAAAAATATATTTCTACGTTACCTCCTCCTTTTAATTTTAACTATAATATTGTCTAAACCAGCTAGTATTAACCAAGTCACAGTGTGAATGATGCACTTCCTTGATTTTTTCTCACCATTTGAGTAGGCTGTCACATTTAAAGCCAGCCTGTAACAAAATCTCAAGACATTAACAAATTATAGCCACAGTCTTTTCAGAATGGGACTTCAATGGCCTCTTGCTTGATTTCCAGTAACGTCTTTCTACACATCTGAACCCTCTTCATTTATACTACCATTCTGTCTCACTAAAACATCACATTCATCTCTGCTTATAGCTTTTTAGAACTGTTTTTCATGTGAGCCAAATTCAGAGACTGCTTTGGCTCAGGGAACAATACCAGCAAACCCAAATATGCCAACTTTCTGTTGTGACTCTTTAGATCATTGCTTTGACTAAGTATCTGGGACAATGTGAAGTGGGAAGGACTCATTTTTCTCACATTTTGGACTTTTTAGTTCATCACAGAAGGAAGCTGTATATAGTGACTCACATCATGACAAATGCAAAGCAGAAGGGAGCAGGTACCAGAAGGGATCAAGAGAGGACATGGTCCTGAAGAACCTGCTTCTAGTGACCTTTTCTACAATGAAGCTCTACCTCCTAAAAGTTGCACCACAACCTCTCAGTAAGGAGCCAACTGTTCAGGACTGGTCTTTTCCCACATGATTTCATGGAAGATATTTCATATCTGAAGCATACCATGAGGATATGTTGAAAACGTGGCTCATGTTAGTATTCCACATAAGCCTGGTGGACTGTTCATTGTGTTGATACATTGACATGAGCTGTTTGTGCTTACTGAGAAGTTGATACTATAAACAAGATTGACCCTCCTCCATTTCAGACCTTATTCTGGGAATGTCTCACAGTGTCCTCCAAGGTCCCTTGACTAGGGGAGTGACTCAGTGTCAGAGAGGTAAAAACAAAACAAACAAACAAAAACCAAGAATATAGTACAAGAACTAAAGGCATATTGTCCTGCAGAACATCTAGAAGATAAATTATTTCCAACAGAAATTACTGTAATTTATCCATATTTATAGATGTGCTTGCAGTAGAAAAAAAGCTGGAAGTTCATCCATGGGAATAATACTTTATTGGGCATGGTAGCTGAGTGATTCAACTTCCCCAGTCAGTTTCTGCTGCATGTCTTGAATACCTGAGTTGATAATGTTTTGTTGTCTGTCTGTCTCTCTCTTGCTAAATGCTCTTATGTTGACTTACTATATATTTAATAAACACACTCATTCAAAACTGAATGTGTTAGTGTCATAGCTTATTCTATAAACAGTTCAGAAAAGAAAAATATAGTTAATTGGTGGGACATAAAAGGCACAGTATATGTTCTTTAATTTGACTTAAGAACTAAAGTTTAAGTTTTCCACATGGTTCTTCAAAGATACAAAGACTTATCTTCAAAAATTTGTTAATAAATTTAAATGTTTATCTTTTAGTAACACAAATAAGAGAACTGAAATTTTTTAAATGTCGTTGAAGAGAAACACAGACTGATTCTTAACTAGAGAGGTTAGAGATTACAAAATAAATGCTTTTAGAAACCTGAACCAAAGTTCACCATTGATTGACAGAAAGAGAACAAATATCCCATTAAAGACCGAGAAGTGGCTATGATCACTGTTTACCAACAGGCACTGACCACACAAACTATTGGGTCTGCTAGGAAGAAAACAGCAATAGATTTGTAGAACAACAGATCAACTAAGCTTAAATCCTCTGTCTTTGAAGTCTTCCTGATACAACTGACATTCTAAGGAAAGACAGTTTCAGCTCAGCTCCCACTCCTTTTCATCACAGAAGTCTTTTGTTCCTTAATCCACTCTCTGGGCCAAAGGACCAAGTTTCCAAAGTGGGTTTTAAGGGTCTGGGGAGGCATCTTTGAGAAATGGCCACAGGGCAGAAGCTGCCCTTCTCATCTATTTTAAGTATGTTTATTGGAAGAGAAATAGAGTAAGGGCTATGGGGTCTTCATATCCACACAAGAGCCGTCAAAGTGGGTGTCTGGAGAGAGGCAGAGCATCCGAGTCAGATGTTTGATCAGCGGGATTGCTGCATAATGAGGTTGCACATTCAACCCCTCAGAATCTGATGTATGTAGCTGGAGACTGATATGATGGTAAGGCTTTGACTTCTTTTTGAAAAATTTAAGTGATAAAATGACTATTTTAGGTACTGAAAGTCATAGTCTTTTTTTCCCCCTTCGATACCGATTTTCCAGCTGAAATAGCTCATCATCATAATAAGCACAGAATGTGTACTACAGACAACTTCCTGGGCCATCTGCGAGAGGACCACGCACAGTAGGAGGGCATGACGGCTACAATATGCCCCACCGCTTAATAAAAACCAGCTAAGAACAGCTGTTTGCAGAAGTGCTCCAGTCCCTTCTAATTTATCTATTATTTTACATGCCAATGTGTTGTCGGAGTCCTATCAGTTTCTCTTTACATGAAAGGAATTTCACATAAGCCCTCCTGAGAGAAGCAAACTCCTCGGGCTACCTTGCAAAAGACTCCAATTAAGATCTTTTTCATAGAAGCTGACATCCCAGGATGCCAAGACTGACTTTGCTCTTTGACCCTCCTGTCACATGGCTGAGTGCAGCAAAACTTCTGCTGAGGTAAGGCTCAGATTGACAGCCGAGTAGCTGAATGTTCAGGTGTTATATATACACACCTACTAAACATACTCTGTACTCATTTGACCCCTCCTGGTCTTCCTGAATGGTCTCACCCTCTCAGCTATAATCAGCATCTTTTGAATTTGCTCTTAAAAATGAAAGTGGCTCCCAGAATGTCTTAACATTGGAAAGTCTTTACTTCCAAGTCCAAAAGATGCATGTTCAAGGTGTTCTGTTTACAGAGTAAACAGGTAAAGGGATTAATAGTGACTATTTCAGCAATTTGGTTAATAGTGAATTATACTTTAAGGTTTCTGAAGTATTAAATAACATTGTATCATCCGTACTCTTACATGTTTGTATATTGATAATATCTTTTATATAGAAGTTGCTTTTGCCATATTATACCTATGACATTATGACAAACTAGTAAGAGATGAAATAAATAGCTTGAAGTCCAGCATTATGATTGGTTCAAGAATACTTAGCCTAAATGGAATAGCAAGTGAACTGTTGCAGGAAAAAATAAAAAATGGGTAGGAAAGTTCCCCATGGTGTTTCCCGCTCTCACTAGTTCCAGCTCCAGTGGACCTTTGGAACTAGAGCTTATTTATATCAACAGCTTCATGCTTCCCCCATCTACTTTCTGACAGGGCAGTCAGCAAGCCATGCCAGTGCAGCACCCTGACAGGCTGCGTTGCACTCACAGCTCTCTTAGTGGGTTGCCACCATGCCAGGCATACACATCCCAATTCCATAGCAGACCTGGTGCATCCCACCACCATATGCTCTCTTGAACTCAATTAAGTTGCCACCTGAAAGAACACACCACATAATGTCCTCCGATCCAATTGATAAGATATAATTGATAAGATATAATAGGAAACACAAAATCCTGTACACACCCATCCCTTGAGAATAGTCATAACTATGCACAGAGAAGAATCTTAACATCTCCCGCCATGTTCTCCCAGCTCCTCTACCTTGCTCCGACCCCTTCTCTCCTGCTTCTCCCTCCTTTCTAAAACCTCTGTCCCCATCTCCCTTCCTTTTTGTTCAATGACAGGCCTATTTCTATCCTGTGCCTGTCTTCACCTGTGTGATGATATCAACCTACGATGAGCTTCTTGACTACAGGGTATGTCAAAACTCAGGGTACATTGCCCAATGTCAAAGTCACCTGTTTCCAACGTTATGTTTGTAGGCGTTTATCTTTAGATCTGCTTGAAAAAAAAAGATATTTGGGGAAGAATGTACAAAGGATGACTATGAATTCTTAATGTTTCTATCAGTAATCCACTTTTCCCACATAAAATGAACCTGAAAAATATCCATACTGCTATAATTTCATCAGATACAGTCTTAATACAACAAAATAGATTTTTTTCTAGTATTTGGCTCTTGCCATGTTACATAGATTTAATGACCATAAGCATAGAAAGAGACAAAATAAAGATATGGAGGGAGAAAGAGAAGAGAGGTGTGGGGGGGAAGAGAGAGAGAAAGAGAAAGAAAGAGAGATCTTTCTCAAAATTCATGCTAAAATTTAATTCCTATTGTGGTTATAGTTTTTAAGAGATTAGAACCTTCAGAAGATGATTAGATATAGAGAAAGTCACTCTTCTTAGCTAATTGAATGCTTATGCTTATAAAATAGCCAAGAAACATCCATTATGTTCCTTCATCCAGTTAAGGAACCAGCAATGAGGTGCCATCTTGGATATGGGTACTGAAACCTCAAGATCCTTGATACTGACTTCTTGATATGGGTCTTCACAGGACTAAAACTGCAAAATATGTAAAATTTAGCTTCCTGTTTTAACAGAACATAGGGGAAAAAAACTACAATACATATTTAAGGTCATTTAGTCACATAGCTAGTGAGAGTGATGCTGGGAGTTAAATTCAGGATCCTCTGATGTTTAAAAGCCACAATTATCAGGACAAACACAGAAAAGATGAAATACAGTATTTATGCGTACATGGCAGGCATCACTGGTTAATTCTGAGACTCACTCTCTTTTGGTCCTCTTTGAATGTGACTTTCCCTTAAAACAGCTCTCCAAAGAGCCACGATGAATGGATGACAGAGTTAGATAAAAAATTACTGACCTTAGTTTTTTCATAATACTGACCTTAAAACAATGTTTTTTTTTAAAAATCAAGATATACTTTGTAAAAAGAGAAATATTTAACTGATGATTAGAATCCTGTCATTATTTATACGACAAAATATTGTATGTGCAGGATAATGTGTGTTTCACTAACGGCTCAAAAAAGGGTTAGGAAACCATTGAGTGTTTTTATGTGTCCTGTGATTTTATTAATTCTTACATAGAAATGAGGAATTCTATGAAGGAGAAAGAATTAAAAACAAGCATGTCAACACACACACACACACATAATCACACACACTTACACGCACACGCACATGCACACACGCACAGGCACAGGCACATGCACACAGACCACTTTGCGATAGTGAGATCATGAATGTTATGACCATCTTGCCAGAGCCTTTCAGAAAACATAAGGGCTACAATTTCATTCCTTATAGAAAGCTGCCGTCTCTTCCATTGTTGTTTTCTTAACTTGTTTGCATTACACTAGAAAGATAAAGAATAAACCATCTAAAAGAAGTCCACAAATGCATTAGAATTAGATCCATACACAGGATATGCTGTTTGTTTCAATTGCTATGATTCCTAGATTTTTTGAAAGTCTCCTGGTAATTTTGATATATGTTGATGATTTCACTGTGTGTGCTTAGGAAGGACCCAAACTATTAATCTGTCTCACTTTTAGTGGCAGAGTAGAACTTGAGCCCTCTGCTGGAATTCCAACTCAATAACTTCTGCTTCAAAACAATCTTTACTATAAGGGATGGGACAGAAGAAGTTCAGACCTAATGAGACTTTACAAACTGCTACAGTGCAAACTATGAGGATTTTTTCTTTTCAGTTCTACTTGCTTTCATTTAATAATTGCAATATTGAATTCTGTCTTTTCCCAACATGGTCATTACCACACTTTACTTGTCCTGACTGTGCAGAATGCTAAAGATCTGTTAAAAAGTAATATTTAGTGCAGATTGAGGATATTTCTAGATGAGTTTCAAAGTTTACCAAGGAGAATTTCCCTCTTCAGGTAGGGAATATTGCCCAATATGTTAAGGCGTCAATAGACTGACTGACCTTCTAGCTAAGTCTGTGAGTCTGAGACTCACACGCAGTCTTCGACACTTGGCTGCCCCGGTTCTCACAGTTTAGACACAAATTATAATTCTACTGTTGTCTTAGATTTCTGACTGAAGATCTTAAACTTCTCATCCTCGGTAATTATTAGCAAATTAATATATGTATGCATATGCACTAGAATTAGACCTCAATACATAGGATATGCTGTTTGTTTAAATTGTCATGACTCCTAGATTATTTGAAAGTCTCCAGGTAATTATGATTGATGTCTTGATGATTTCACTGAGTAAAACAATATTTACTGATTTCTCTAGATGGTGTATGTCTGATTTCTCTCGATGATGAAGAATAATGCAATATTGATTATAGTTTCCACATCTTTCAATGGTTTTACAATGTTAAATCATATTTCAAAGCCTATTTTGTTCCTTGTTATTTTAATTGTAACATTATTGTTAATTTCTCTTTATAAACCTGAAAGCTAGAACATAATATCAAATTTAAAATCTTTAGTAGTTCATTGGACATTTAGTAATTGGGAAAGTCAGAGTGTGGGAACAGGATCGAGGATGGGGGGCAGTGGGGCTCATAGGCAACAGAGTAACATGAAATCCCCGGAAATCTGTTTATACCCAAGCCTATAGCTTATATATAGCTAAGCCCAATCCCCTGAATCCTTGACCAGTTTTATCACACCACACTGTCAACATGCTCCAGTGAAAGTCCTGCCTAATGAGAAAACTCCGATAAGTGAAAGGGGGAAAAATCATCACATATGAGACTTCTCTGAAGACAAGGGAAGTGGCCATCACCCTGACCTGGGTTCGTTTTTTGCTATGTCATTGGTGTGTTGAGAGCCATCTTTGATCTAATGCTTTGTGTGACTGATCAGGAGTTGCAGGAACTTGTGGTGCCATGTTCACCATCCCACTTTCTCCTTGACAACATTGACTTCCACATCCCCTATATCAGAGGTTTAAATCTGAAGTATCAGATGTATCATCAGATCTTCTATACTACCACCCATAATGCCTAGGGAACATCATGGAAGAGAAAGAAGAGTAAATATAAGAGCCAGAGGAGTGCTGTGAAACATTGCATGGCTGGTCCTATCATGAACATGCAGTAACTATGAATACACAGGATTGATCCCTTCAATATTCCTCCATGTATGCGAACAGTTCTCGTGAGGCTCCATCACTCCCTGAAAGACTATGGCTGCTGATAGGGGTATCTTTTTGTTGTTTCTTTAGTGATGTAGTCATTGGTAAGTTGTTAATTCCATAGTAAACATCTCCTTATCCAGGCTAATCTAAGAAGCCTTAATTAGCTTTGGTGGAAGAGAGAGAGAGAGAGAGAGAGAGAGAGAGAGAGAGAGAGAGAGAGAGAGAGAGAGAGAGAGAGAAAGAGAGAGGAAGAAGAAGGAGGAGGATGAGAGGAATGGGGAGAAGGAGGAGGAGGAGGAGGGGGAGGGGGAGAAGGAGGAGGAGGAGGAAGAAGAAGAAGAAGAAAAGAAGAAGAAGAAGAAGAAGAAGAAGAAGAAGAAGAAGAAGAAGAAGAAGAAGAAGAAGAAGAAGAAGAAGAAGAAGAAGAAGAAGAAGAAGAAGAAAAGAGGAAAACTAGGAGGATCCTGGTTGAGAAGAAAGGGTTCAATATCAATCTCTCAACCAATAACTAAGAAAAAAATTAGAGATTCCCATTTTGCTTCCATCACTATATCCAAGCACCGTGACTATATCCAAGATTCTTTTGCTGGTTCATTTTATAAAATAAAATAACAATAGTATGAAATTTTTTATCCTAGTGTTCTAGCAAAGATTCTTATTTCTAAATAATAATAAATAATAAATATAATAGAACAGATGCAAAAATGAGGTTTATGTTTCCAAACAGTAGAGAGATATTCTAGGGTTTGCAGCTACAGTACAGAGTGATGAGACAGCATAGTGCCTTGGGAAACCGTTAAAATCATTTTAAACCTTAGCTTCTTATATTAAGTGCAGAATTGAATAAATAAGGCATTTATTTGTATGGTGAGTAAAATAGGCTTCAGTAAATTCTTCAGCCTAGGCTATTTGATTCAACAATACCAAAAGGGGTAAAGACTATTTTGAACTTTCACTAGAAAACACACATATGGACATGAATGTGAGGCTTATATATAATGTCACAGTTTTGATTCCTGGACTAACTCAAATCCAGGGTCTGTTTTCTCTGGCAGTTTATCCCTATAGAAATGTCATCTCCACCATAGGCCTTCCTTTAAAAGAATGATGCCAATGACATCATTATAATGTGTATTTTTTCTTGCATATCAATTTAGAGGGATGGTAGGAAATGAGTAGTCTGAAATCTCTTCCTGAATTTATCTTGGAAGTTTTTATATACTGAGATTCCTGTGGGCCAAGAAGCTTTCGTTGGTTGTTTCCATTTCTGTTGCAAGCAGAAAATACGAGCAATCAGGTGACCATTCTTTTGGCCAATCCTAAATATTAGCAAGAGTTTAAAGAAAATATTTTCCACTTTTGAAAGATCTAATTGTCTACTGCCTTTTACTTTTAATTCTATTGCCATAGTGCTTACACATCTTGGGTATGAACTTACCACATCTATAACCACGACTGTAAATTATTCAAATAATACAGCAACCCCTGATAAATGAGAAGTTACTCTTCCCTTCAGATGAATTTTGTTTACAGGAGAAAGTACTAATGTAGACATTTTTGTCTGGAGAGCTACCCTGTTTTGTCCAGAGCTCTGCCCTGGTATACACTCATGATGACTGGTTGCTCATTTCATCATGCACACTAGGTGTCCCCACAGCTCCACACATCCTACATTTTCTTACAAGGGAGAATGTGGAATATCCTGGGGAAAAATAATTTATAAGGGATTTACAGTAATCTGCTGTGGGCAAGCACTTTAAAAGCTGCAAGAGAGATAGGAAACAGCAGACAGGAGTGACTCAGGCACCAAGTCAGGGTATTGGAGGATTTAGGAAAGTTCTGTGTTGTTTGTTTATTCTAGTGCAACGGGACTATCTGCTGGGCTTTGGAGGGAAATATGAGCAAAAGTTAGCTTACCGCTTCTAAGCCAAAATAGATGCTAGCGATTTTCAAAGTCTTGCACAGCTCCTCAGACACCTGAGGTTACCTCATATACATTGGGCAAATTTAAAGTAATTAGCCAGTGACATAGACCAAATTTTTCTTGCCTAGTACCATGGGGAGTTAAAAAAAACATAGCAATAAATATCTATCAAATGTTGAAATTTTCTGTTATTGTAGAGTCTGCTGTGCTCCTGTGACCTCAGGACTTGGGAGGGGTTGGGGAAAGTCTTAAGACAGCTTCGAACAAACATTGGACCCCGTCTTAGGATAAAAAACAATGAAAATTTGCAACTTATCACGCTAAGATGTTTATCCCAGAAATTACAAAACAATAAAACTGTCACAAATGTTTTCATTCTGATGGTCAGCTTGGTAGGTCTTTTTCAAAAAAAGAATTACCATGAATTGATGAAAAACAGTTATACTTAATACTTGTTCTCCTGCTTCTGGAAAATCCTTGGCTTTAGCAGTTTTTTATACAGATCCATTTTTACAGGTCACTGAATCCTCAGGTGTATTTTCCTGGCTGGCTGCAGCAACTAGAAGCTTATTAAGAATGAAATGTCTCATGCTGTCCCTTGGTTCTTCAAAGGGGATAGGACCCATAATGTATCTTAACAAGCCTGCCAGGTGATAAGGTCGCCCAGTGCTGTTTCAGAATGTTAAGACGGGTGGAAGCATTCACATGAAAATGTTTCATGTTTAGACACAAAAGTGACAGTCCCGCTCGATTTTAAAAGCACTGCTTTATCTTTAACTCTGTTTTACTCTAAGTTCTCTAGAGGAACAGAACCAAGAGAGTGAATATACTACCCTCAACCCCCCACCACATGCCACACACACACACACACACACACACAAACACCAAATTTTATTGAGCTTTAAAATAGTAATAATGGCATATTACACCTGATGTGCTGAGAACTTATCCAGTCCCTGAGGCTGGATGCCTCGGGAGCAGTCCAAAATGGCTTTCACTAGTGGGTGACAACCTCCCCCCCCCAGTTACCTAGTGACAAAGCCTGATGTCCCAGTAGTCCCAGTTTGGTGCCAGGACCCCAAGAAGTTTCTGGAGAGCCTCTGGTTCCTATTGAACAAAGAAAGCTTGGAAACACTAGTTCTCCTGTCAGTGAGGTATCAGCAGCTGCAGTAATAATATGACAAATCAACTCCATCAGACAGAGGAAAGAACAAGCATGCACAGGGCAGAACAAATTTCTTTCTTCTCAGGGCTGTTATCCAAAGTTGGACTGGGCCTTCCCACATCAATCAGAGACAATTAGGATAATTCTTTAGGCTAGACTCCCTTCTTCGTTGATTCTAATTTGGGCAAGCTGACATTAAAACCAGCCACAATAGTCTATACCCAAACATTGTCAGGTCTGTCACAGCAAATGCCCTATAAACATGGCATCAATTTCTGCCTTAGCTAGGGTTACTATTGCTGTGATAAAATACCATGATCAAAAGCAATGTGGAGAAGAAAGCACTTATTTCAGTCTATAGTTCCACAGTCTACTCCATTATCCTGGGAAGTCAAGGCAGGAACTCAAGGCAGGAACCTGGAGGCAGGAGCTTATGTAGAGACCATGGAAAAGTGCTGCTTACTTACAGCCTTGCTCCTATGGCTTGATTAGCCTATATTTTTTTCTTTTTTCTTTTAACATCCAGGACCATCTTACCAGGTATAGTAAGCACACTCAGAGATCTTGGCTCTCTAGCACTAATCATCAGTGAAGAAAGTACTCCACAGGCTTACCTGGTGGAAGCATTTCCTTATGAATGATTCTAGCTGGTGCGGAGTTGACATAAAACTAGCCAGCACATATATCAAGTCAGATTTCACCTAGTCATCATAATGGCCTATTCTTCAGTGCGGAATGGTCAAGACGACCTTAAATATGCTCAACTTGTCGCATTATGAACAAACTTTTCCAAGGTAATGGCATGTCTGGATTGTCTTTTATTTGCATAGGACGCACATGCTGTTGTCTTTCCTCAGCTTTCCAGAGCTGAGGAACAGATTTGAGATAAACCAGAAGGAAGAAGAAGTCAACCTGAATCCTTGCCTTCGGTCCTGTGTTAGGTAGAGCCATGATGGGGAGGTTGAAGTAGAGCCAAGCTACTTGTATCACAGTACGTAGGCAGCAGAGAGGACAGGGGCAATGGACACATCATCCCTGGAAAGGCACATTCCTTATAACCTAACTTCATTCACCTCCTCCCAGTGAGGTAGTGTTACGATCCTAACTAAGACAGAAATTGGTCATCTCAAGACCAGAATCAAGGTTTTCACATATGAGAGACACTTAGAATCCAAGAGATAGGGGGATGGAGAGATGCGTTGGAGGTTAGGAGCACTTGTTTCTCTTGCTGGGTTTGTGCATTCAGTCCTCAGTATCCACATAGCAGATTTACAACTACCTATAATTCCAGTTCCAAGAACCCAACATCATCTTCTGGCCCTGGTGGACAAGACACATAAATGAGGTGCAGAGACATGTGTGCACATAAAACACTTATACCCACGAAGTAAACCTTTTTAGAGATCCAAACCATAATAGAATAACATTATTTTTATACGTACGTCTATACATGGAAAACTGTATTATTAGTGTATCTGGGTTACTCATTCATATTTAAAAGAACCGAAGACATCTCAATTTGTTTAGAAATTTGTAATAATTTAAATATAAATTCGCTTCAACTTATTTCTACAGAAATGTAGAAAGGTCAACAATGGTACTTTTATATTTCTGTCATTGAATTAGGAAAATATAGTTTTTCATAGTTTGTCAGCATTTAGAAACACCATTCAAGACTAAAAAAGGCCTTAAATGTTCATATTTGTATTAAAACAAGGACCATTATCATTACAGTGAGACAGTAGTTTAGAAGTTAAAGAAGAGTGATCACAACTTTGTGCATACAAAGGAGAAAACAGCCAGTGTTGATAACACACAAAATAGAATGAGAGACTAAAGAGAGTATACGTCCATAAGGCAGTGTTTTATACTTTGAAATACTCCCATCTAGTGGCTATATCTTTTAACTACAACTACAATTTTTTTTATATATCTTTGAGACTTTCACTGCTAAAAAATAATCAACATGTGCATGAATGGTAAATTCTAAATTTCAATTAAAACAGTTGATTCCCATATCAAGAATCTTTTATGCCATGAACAGTTTGCGCATCAAGTTACATCACACATTACAGTATTTAATCAGCACTGACTACCCAACTAACTGTTCAGTTAACTTCCTATGGGACACTGATACTTCCCAGAAGCCCACAGGTAACTGCAACTGTAGTGACTAAGTGGTGGGTCACTTGGTCATCTCAGAAAATGTTCAACTTTCTCTTCACAAAGGCTTTTCCTCAAAGACAAAATAATTGCTATGAGATACCTCCTTTGTCACGACCTCCTAAATGAAAACGTCACACAGCTGGCTTATGATTTTGTTAAATTTTATTTTATTTTCCTTTTTAATGTGCAGGACTGTTTTTCCTGAATGCACACCTTTACACCACATCTGTGTCTGGAGCCCTCAGAGGCCAGAAGGCTTCAATCAACTCCTCTGAAACTGTAGTTTCAAAAGATTGGGAGCTGCAATGGGGATTCTGGGAATTGAACCCTAGTCCTTTTGAAGAGACTCTAGTGTTCTTAACTGAAGAGCCATCTCACCCATCTTTAAATTTATTTTTTTTAATAAAGGCAAAATGACAAGGATAAAATACCATCCTTCTCTTGTAGTCAGCATAAAATGGGTGTAATTATCTGTCCTTGGGAGCTGTACGAGGTGTTTGATTGGAGACATTGTAACTCTTAAGTACAGGAAAAGCAAAAGAAAACCAAGAACCAGGGTCAACAGGTTTCAAAAAAAGATTAGATTTATTTTCTTACCATTATTTATTGTGTTTTTCTCATTCGTATAAATAATTTATAAATTATAGCCTCAGGATAAGATGGAACTGACTCCTAGTATGATAAGAGTGAGCCGAGAACACAGATCTTACTTTTAGGGAATTTAGTCTGTAGTGAAAACAAGAAAAGAAAATCATATAAAAACTAAAATTGCTTAAGTAATGATTGTGATCAGGAAAGGGATGGTGAGGAGCAGAGTGGGGAGGAGTGGGATGAAGAGGAGGTGGAGACTATTGTACGAGGATCAGCAGCAGACACCTCTATGTGATCGCCAGGGGTCACAAAGGCATCTCCTGCAGGAGGACCTCAATGAAAACCGAGAGACCAAGAATTACTGACGCAAACAATGTCAACCAATCAGGAACTGCTGTTTAGAAGGGACCAATGGGGCACAGGTAGAAGTATTAAAGAAGGTATTCAAAAGCTGTCCGCAACCTGCTCCAGGACTCTGTGTCCGTGATTCCACACCACCTCACCTCCAACCCCCATGTAGGGTCTGGCAGCAGGTGGTCCAAGGCGCAAGCACAAACAGACTATCATAGGGTCTGCCTGACGATCAGAAAACTCTCTTATGAAGAGTGACTTTGAAACACAGAACTAAACGGCAATAGTTTGGTTAACACAAGGTTTGAAAATACAGTTTTTAAACACTAAGAACAATAATTGCAAGTAATCAGAACAAATGAATTCTGTTGAGTTATGCAAACAGCGGAGGGACACAAGCCTTGCTTGAGTTCAGACCATCAGAAGGTTGCCAGGTGTCAACTTGTTTGCTATCCTGTGGTTAGAATTCAGGTTTGAGGCCAAAAGAAAGTTGACTAAAATCACTCACAAACCATCCCTACGCTCTGACTATATGCTGCTTGCTGAGATGGCTTTGTAGGTTGAAGACAGGGATAAGAACAAGCAAAAGCATGTGTCAGGAGAGACGGGATTGCCTTGTACGGAGAGCAAGAGTAACCGCACTGCAGACAGATAACTGATTTAAACTACGTTTTAGATATATCACTGGGCAAAATGGTGGCATGGGTAGATTGGGTCTAGGACAGAAAGATAGAGTGCTCAAGAAAGAAATAGTTTGTTTTTAAGTTTTTAATTAGATCATTGAAAGCTTTAGACATGTATAGATTGGTCATATTGCCCTCCCTCAACTCGCCTAGAATTCCAATCACATCTCCTTCCCAAATTTATGTCTACTTACTCATTTATCCATTTACTCATTCATTTACTATCTTGTGACCCACTGATTCCAATTAGTATGCCTATGTATTCATGGGGTCAGGGTCATCAACTGGAGCTCAGGGAACCACCCAACAGTAGGGTCATTCCTAATGAAAGGTGACCCACAATTCACCTGCAGCCAGCAGCTCTTCAGCTATGGATGACACCTGGGAGCTCCTGCTCCTCTCTTTTTTGAAACATTTTTTTAATCACACTAATTATTTTCTTTAATAATATAGTTATTTATTTACTTTATATCTAGATCATAGCTTCTCTTCTCTCCTCTCCTCCCTATCTTTGCCCCTTTCCCTCTACATCCATTCACCTCAGAAGAGGGGAGTCCTCCAATAGATATCAACCAGCCTTGGCCTATCAAGTTGCAGTAAGATTAGGCAGGCCATCTTCTATTGAGGCTAGACATGGCAGCCCAGTTAGGGTAAAGGAATCCAAAGGCAGGCAATGTAGTCAGAGAGCCTCTGCTCCTGCTTTAGGAGTCCCACAAAGACACAACAGTTGCTGTACAACTGTTACATACATGCCAAGGGCCTAGGTCCATTTCATGGTGCACTCAGGTGGTGGTTCAGTCTCTATGAGCCCCTATAGGCTCAGGTTAGTTACTATTGTAGGTTTTCATATGGTGGCCTTGACCCCTATGGATCCTTCTATCTTACTTCCCTCTCTTCCATTCCTCACACTCCACTAATGTTTGTCTCTAGGTCTCTGCATCCTTTCCATCAGTTGCTGGGTGAAGCCTCTCTGATGAGTTATACTGGGCCCCTGTCTGCAAGTATAGCACTTTATTAATAGTGTCAGGGGTGCGCTCTCTCTCATGGCTTGGTTCTCAAGCTGCTCCATTGATTGGTTGGCACTTCCGTATATTGGGCTACATCTTTTAACCCTGCACATTATGTAGGCAAAAGAAATTGTGGATCTAAGGTTTTATGGTTGGGTATCTCAACCCCTTCATTGGATGTCTTGTCTGTTTACAGGAGATGACAGGTTCGGGTTCCACATCCTCCGTTGCTAGGGCACTTGGCTAGAGTCACCCTCAGATTCCTGTGACATTCCATTTCCCTAGCTTTCTAGCTTGTCCCAGAGATGACACCTGTCCCTGAATCCAGCTGTCTCTCCCAGTACCCGATCTCTCCATCCTCGCCCCACCTCATCCCTCTTTGCTGAAACCTTTAACTGGCTTGATTTTATACAGGTTTGCGAAGGCAACCACAGATGCTATGGGTTCCTGTGTGCAGCAGCCTTATCATATACAAAGGGCTAGCCTCTCACACAGAGTGTTCCTTCCCATCATCTGGCCCTTACATACTTATATTCATGTTCCCTCATGTGCGTTGCTTGAGCTCCTGAGTGGGAGAAGGAAATATTGAGTTTCCGGGCTGAGCATCAGTGGTCACTGGTCAACGTCACAGTGTCTTCTGCCATTGTACTCAGGCAAGGTAAGTCCTAAGAACAGACTTAGGACTACCTCAGACTACACACCATTCCTTGCTTCAGTAGAGACTGACAAAAGGTTGATGGAAACCCAGAGATCCCAATGCAGAAAAAAATTGGCAGCAATTGATCTGATTCTCAGAACTAGAATGAAAAGAAAAAAGGTGGAAATGGGGAAACCTAAGAACTAACTCCAGACTTTGAAATCTAATGGAAGGTTTCTGGTTTTTAAATTGAACAGAGAACCATTCTCTTTCCTCCGTGTTCATAGGAAAGACACATTGTGAGTAGATTTGAGCCTTGAAAATAACTACCTTCTGAGCTGGAGAGATGGCTCACTGGCTAAGAGTGCTTTCTGCTCTTCAGGAAAACTGAGTTTGGTTCTCAGCACCTAAGCCAGTAGCTCTTTAGTGTCTTTAAACTTCCCCTCCAGGGATCACGGACTCTCTTATGACCTCTGTGGGCATGTGCACACATGTACCTACATATGAAAGAAAAGGTAAAAAATCTTTTTTAAACAAAAATTACTTTGTGTGGATGATATGCAGCAGATTAGAAGGAAGTCAGAACAGACAAAGAAAATCATTAGCAAAGAGTGGTCCAGGTAAGGTATTCAAGGTGTGGAGAAAAATAAAGATCTGGGAGACTCAAGGAGAAAACAGGAACAGAGCCCAGTAATGCATGCACTGAAATTGTTTTGTAGAGGATGGTGTCAGCGTTTTCAGCTTCAGTAAATGGACACTGAACAGTAACACTATTTACTAAGCAGTATGGTAGATGGAAACATGTTTGGAAGAAGAAAATGAAGCCTTAATTTTTGACTGTGAAATGTCCTTCATATAAAATAAATTACAGGTAAAAACTTCCTAATTCAAAAAAGCACTAGTCTTAAAGTAAGCTGAAGTCATCTGTCTGTACATGGTAATCAAACTCTTACACAGACATGGTATTTTAGGCAGAATATAGAATGAAAAAACATTTGATTCTATCTGCAAAATAAATCTTGGCTCCCATATGTTTGAATACCATATTCTTCTGGAAATAAGGAATATATAAAATACATCAGTTTCATAATTTTCTATCAGTATTTCCAAAATATCTTTTAATTTAATCATTATTTTCTACAGAATTTTCTACAAAATTATTTAATAGAAATTATTATCTACAGAACGCAGTGATTTTGAATTACTTTATTATATATACATGTTACATATTTATAACATAAATATTTGTTATATTTATAGCATGTTATAAATATGATATACATTTGCAACAAAAATCTCAAATCACTGATTCTATAGAAAATAATTCATATATTATAAATTATATATTATATAACTACAAAAGAAAGATTATGACAAACTAAATTTTGTATTGTTACACACAGGCTAGCCAATAAATATTACACCCCCTGTAGATAGATGTTATATATTTAGTTGAAGTATAATACATTATTTTGTTTTCAAATGTTTCCTTCAGGCTTTCTCAGCTTATGTATATCTTGTAAGGAGGATTCACACAATTGTCACGCCAATCTTAAGGACAGGGCACACTGAGTGTCCTTAAGACATAGTACTTATCTTACTTAAATCCAACAACATGAATCCAATAGTAAATGGTTTTAAAATCTCTGGGTGATATTTTACAGGACAGGAAATGAGAACAGGAAGGGGAGGAAGGAGACTCACTTGTAATTTTGTTTCTAATAGGTCAACCCAAGTGCCAACTTAAAACATTCATGGCAACTACTGTGAATGTCAGTGCTGGGAGGAGCTTCTGGTTTTTCTCAGGTTCTCAGAAGTATCCGTGGAACCTGGCTATCCTGGTTCTTGTCAATAACCAACTTGTGTGATTTCCTCCTTCTTCTTAGGATCCCATGGTCACAATTAAATTGACACAATAGAATATTGTTTGTTTTTGCTTTGTTTTTGTACCTCTCTTACAAGGCTTCACAGAACATTTTCAAACCACGTCATTTTTCGCCTCATTCAGTTGGCCCACATTAAGTTCAACCTGCCTTTTTTCAGCATTTTTAAGAGAACACAAAGTAATAAGGAAATAAAAACATAGACCTGTGTATGAAAACTACGGGTTTACCACTCAAGTGACTCACAGTTTATGTTCTTGACCTGGGTGACTCTGCAACATTTCTGACTTTCTTAACTTCCTTGTTCTTCAATTATACAAAGTAAAGATGAACATTTTCAGGTCAAAAGTGAAACAAATATCTAAGGTATTTAGCAAACTATCTTAAATATCAAAATATTCACAAATTAGGCATCTGATATTTAAAAGAAGGTGTCAAAATCAACTTCTAACCACTTTGAATGTATAGGACACAGTAGACATTATTAAAGACACATTTCTACATTTTTTCTGAAAATTGAGCCATCTGAAAACATATACACGTTACATTTGCATTCACTGTGACTGTGAACTTGATTGATGTGTTTTCTAGGCCTTGATGACTTCAAGTAGTCTGTCTGCAAACAGAGTGACATGAGTAAAATGTTTTACTTATGCTGCTTCGAACTTAACTAATTTATGCCTCATTTATAGTTCCAGGATCAGCAGGAACCAAGATTAAGGTTGAAATGCAAATTTTCCTTTTAACTGGATAGAAAGGGACACAAGCGTCTTCACAGTACACGAACTCAAACTTTTATTTGAAAGCTGAATTTCATGTGTAATGAAAATAGTTTTGAACCATACATAGCCATAAGCATAATACAAACACCATCTACGACACAAACACATTCCAATAAAGATCTACTGTGAACATTAATCTCAGTGAAAACGAAAAAGACTACTTGGGTGAACCTGCTCCCCGTACCTTTTGTCTTTTTGACGATGCAGTCAGTTTAAGATACAAAACAAAGTAAGCTTTGGCTCAACACTACTTATCACACTCTATAGGAACACTAGGGTACATCTATTACCACAGACCACAAACCAGTCCTACTATAACCAATTTAAAGTTGTTACAAGAGTTACGCCTTCATGGCATGTAAACATATTTAGGGTTTCAATTGGCAAATATGTTTTAAATACTTAGAAAAGCAGCCGACATCTCTCATTATTGTCCTCTATCTCTTCCATGAGTATAAAATAGCATAAGTTCATTGTGCTCTAAATTTTCTTTTTATAAACATGGGTACATCTAAAATATCAGATGCCTTTATACCAAGAGAATAAATCCACTGAGTTCACATCTTACAAATACGCATGCAGAATTAGTGGAAAACGCTTTTGTATAGCAAAGACCCTGCTTGATTTTCTTCTGATTAATAATTTTCAATGGCATGTGCAAATTGTACTCCTCTCTTAAGAGCAGATTTCGTTTATTTTCTGTAGATCTGTGTTTTTTTTTATAAAAATATATTTATGTGCTTAGAGGGGGAAAAAGTTGAGTTGGCGTATGTGGGGGTGACTTTTTGATACATAATTTGATTACAGGTTGGGTGATGAGGTTAAAAGGCATCTTAGATTTTATCACTTGTAAATTTTTCTTCATACAAAAGAACACCCTGTGATAGCGATCATTAGCACTTTGTAGCACGGTTTGAAATGAAGCAGTTCAGCATCATGCCTAAGGTTTCTGTACATAATATATATGCTGGAACCTGGAAGAGAACATGGATTTTCCTGACCCTCAAACATCTCCATCTGAAGTTATCCCCATTGGCAATCCTTCAGATTATATACAATCACATTAAAATCATATCGTCAGTAGACTACAGAATGTTACTGTGAAACCAGTTAAGAACAGAGTTTTCCATACTAGCAGCTGCCTGATGACTCAGTGGGCAACTTCTAAACAATTATTGCCCATTTGTAATCAGCATTGCACATCATGGAGTCTGCCACCTATTGTCTCTGAGACAGAAAAATAAAATAATCCACTTTAACCAATTGGATTGGTTTTCATTCAAACATACTGAGTGCTGTAATTCTATAATTAAAATTTTAAAAGCCCACGGACCTTGGCCTGCTTTGCTGAAGAGTTACAACAGAATGAAACCAAGTAGTATTTAAAAGTTTACAGAGGCAAGCAAAAAGTGTTAAAAGCCAATCTCACATTCTAGTGACTAAAGAAAGAATTATGAGATCCATTTGAAACAAAAATATAATATTTCTGTCAACTTCTGACTCAAACATTATTAAATTCCTAATGAATCCATTGGGAACTTTTGGGTATTATTTTCAACTTAGATGATCCCTTCAAAACAGGTTTTGATGACAAAGAGGAGGCAGAATAATAGCATAGTTACTGTCAGCTGCATCCTTTATTTTCTCTGGGGCTCCCATAAAAATAGCACACAATGATGGATCTTCCAGAAATCTTGGTCCTAGTCATCAGAAAGGGTTGGAGATCTGTTTGTACAACTGGACATCTGGGTCCTTACACTCACGCAGGCTTCCGTTTGGTACTTCCAAGAGGGTAACTGAATACTGAGGTCCATGGGTTTTGAAAAAACAAAACCCAAACCAACCAAAACAAAGCAAAACAAAAAGTTAAAAAAAAAACAAAAACAAGCTTTTCCTGCCTATGCATTCTGCAGGATGCATGTGGTTGAAAAGTATGTTTCCTGTTTATTGGCTCTTTTATATGTCCACGATTTTAATCCCCAAGCAACATAATTCATTGTACCAATTAAACATGAAGAATGAACAGTATGGCCAAAAATTATACAAACTAAAGTTAAATCTGCAAACCAGTATTTCTTAACAGTTAATAATTTCATGGTGAGGCAAAATTTTTCCATTAAATGTGAAAGCAAATACTAATATTTAATATTTACTTAGATGTATACAGAGTCCTTCACAGGATTTCTAAAATGTTCTAAACCTTATGTACCATTTTAGATGGACTGGTAGCCCTCATGCCAGAAACTAAAGTCCCTGAATCTGTACTAACTTTGACAGAAGGAAAACATTTAAAGAATGATCATACCACTACAAATACATTTACAATATGATATAAACTAACAGTTATATAAGAGTTTCTACTGTAGATTATTTTCTTTTTCGAGTGCTGGGGTAAGAATCCATCCAAAACTTATTTTGAAAAGTATGAATGAATTTCCCTTTATGATTATATAATACTTTATTTTGAGACCACATGAGGGAGAGAAATATAAAAACAAAACCCAATTTTTCATATAGTCTTGAATTTGGAACCCCATGTTATTGTGCCTAGCCCCAGAAGGATAAAAATGGTTTCTTACGTTATATATTCTAGCTGTACAATCATGCCTATTAATGTTCTTTTTCTCACTTTAAAATAAAACACTATGTTTTAAACTGTGTAAATATTAACATAATATGTACAATGCATTCATGAAATACACTCAAGCGTCTCAGTATATAAACATAAAGGCAGAAAGTCCTAAACTTACAAATGAAGATATAAAATAGAGACATCAACTTCTTCCTGTTTTTAAAATAACCTATGACTACCACTCCCTTTGCAGCCCCAGTTAGTCTGAGTTGAAAGAAGAAAGGAAGGAAGGAAGGAAGGAAGGAAGGAAGGAAGGAAGGAAGGAGGAAGGAGGAGGGAGGGAGGGAGGGAGGAGGGAGGAAGAAGGAAGGAAGGAAGGAAGAAAGAAAGAAAGAAAGAAAGAAAGAAAGAAAAGAAAAAAAGAAAGAAAAAAAGAAAGGAAGGAAGGAAGGAAGGAAGGAAGATGGGTAGAGTTGTCATGACTGACAAAAAATTAAAACAATTATCCAGAAATTGAAAACATTATAACTCTGTGTAAAGATAGCAGTCTCTGGCCAAATAGGAGCTCAATAAATATGAGTGGTATGATTCTCTAAGACTTTTGCTACTAAAATTTTAAATAATAACTTTAGACTGTATAGATTCCATGGAATGTTTAATAAGACATTCATGTTCCTTTTTACATTTTAAATAACCAACTTTTGCTTGCTTACAATCTTTTAACCTGTAGTGAATCGACATCACTAAAACAGTTCTTCAAAACTGAGTATAATTGTGCATCCAGAGAGAAACCCACACAGTTAGCAACATCAATGCACACACACTGAACATGAGAACCAGGCAGATGTGGAATATCAGAAATGAGAACTTTGGATTCAGTCAAAGTGGATCTAAATACAGGATTTTTTTTTTTCGTGTTCTGCATTTTGAGCACCTGAAATCAAAACCCAAAATGAAACACAGGGTTGAAGTACTTGGCATTTGATTCTTTTTTCTTTTTCTTTTTGAAGGCAGTGCTATTTTTCTGAGCAAAATTGCAGAATATCAACCTCTGGACACACATTTTCACTCCTGTGGAAAAGGCCTTGCTCCCCTTAAGAGACTGGAGAGGTCCGGGTGAGCCAGCCTTGGTGCATGGATGTGCTGTGCTTATGCTCGGAGTGGGAAGGTGGCCGTTGAACTTCCATTGCTTTCAACAGATCCTTTCTCCTTAGCTCCTGTGTAGGCGCCGATAAATGATCCATCTTCGTTGAATATGGACTGATCTCCTTCTCCATATTGCACTAAACTGTCAGCACTCTCTGTGGGCTGCATGTTTCTATTCAGGGACCGAAGGCTTCCCTTGAGAGGCTTTTCATCACTGTCACTAGAAAACAAAACAAGACTTCACAAGGTCTAATAGGTTCTATACTTTTCAGGTTATTCATATTAACACAAATGACAGAGACATACAGCTGAATGACACATCCACAAAGAAGTATTTAAAAAACCACAACCCATTTTCTTCATTCCGAGTCACTGAGGAACACTTTATTGCTTTTTTTCCCACTTCTGGAAATGAAGCATTCCTATGGGGTATGAAGATACAGTGTGATCTATCCTTTCAAAGGAACTGTAGAGTATAGACAAATAAGTCTATACACAACTAGATTCATAGTTTTGTTTTGTTTCTCCTTATAAGACTGGCAAATGGGATATGGGCCATTGTGTAATGCTTTCCCCTTAAATGTGTACTGATTCGTCACAGCTTAATCAAGAGAATATGCTAGAACAGTGAGATATAAGTTCTAAGATTGAGTTATCAATATACTATGGCTTGCAACTTGGCTACTTGCTCTGGTGTTTCTACTCTGCCTGAAGCTAAGTATTATGAAGTGCCCCAGAGACAGGTCCATGTGGATTGAAACTGAGGATGACTCTAGCTTGCCAAAATCTGAAGATCTTAATCCATAGGTCTGAGGGAAGCAACGCTGTCAACATTCAGAGAAGGAAGCATATCCACGCTCAGCCAGACCTCCAGGTGAAACCGCAGCTCTAAACAAAAGCCTGTCTCCTGAAGCTCATAAGCCAGAGGACCATACCTGGATTATTTCATATAGGGCTTTAAGATAATATCTAATTATTATTCTAGGTTTTCAGAAATAACCAGGAAGCAAATTCTAATCAGTATGAACATAATTTACAACTTCCCAAGCTAATGTCTCTTTTCTTTTCCTTTTCCTGTTTTCTTCCCTTCCTTCTCTCTCTTCTATGTCGGGAGGCATAACAGGAGAAGCTAATAACTAGCAGGTGATCATCCTGAGATGGCCAGCCTTGGATTATTATGTAATTTGTGACTGGTTCGCCCTTATTAAGCAAGGCTGTAAGGGATTCATTTTAGGAAAGATTCCTGCTATTAAAACGGTTTTCGTGTTATTATTAAACACATATAACAATCATCAAGTAACAGCAGACCCCTTTGGAGCAGATCTATACAGACCTACAAAGAAGTACTGTCTTACAGTGATGCTATATAGAAAAATAGATGACTTCTTAAGTCTTATTATGATCCTATAAGAATTCCTAAAATTATAACGTGATTATTAAGCTCTTTTATAGTGGGACTGCTATTAAGTCTTTCTCTGATAATTCATAATGCAGTGAGAACTCTGCCAGTCTCCCAGGTGTCACCAGTTAATTGCTCTTAGAGAGTAACCAGACTTTCTGCTACTCAGAGCACATTCCAAGTGGTTGTAAAACAATTAACCAAAGGTCATAAAAAGGGAACAAACGATTTATTATAGGTGCCAGGACAGAGGATAAAATATTGACTGGGTTTATCTTTACAAAACTTCACTAGTAACTTAGTTATGGTTTTAAACCTTCAGTGAACCTGTGGAGCTGTGACAGGTAATGGATGGTTAGCCAGATAATTATTCCTGATGGATATGCATGCAAACATTCTCTGTTGTAAACTTCTATTTCAATTTATGATTTGATCTTTCATATGAACTTGTAATGAACTTTGTAACATGTGATTATGTATTCTGAAAGATGTTTAAGTGCTGAAGACAAAGAGAAGATCACAGAAGGACAGAGCTGGGAAGGAGCTGGAGAGGGACTGAGCTGGAGTCAGGTTTAAGCTGAGGAGAAATGAGGTAAGGAAAACTGAGCTAAAAAGATCTGGGCTGCCTACGAATTTCATAAAGTCGTTGTTTTTGATAGCTGAGTAATTGGCAACCAACAAATTGGGAAAAGATCTTTACCAATCCTACAACAGATAGAAGCCTTATATCCAAAATATACAAAGAACTCAAGAAGTTAGACCGCAGGGAAACAAATAACCCTATTAAAAAATGGGGTTCAGAGCTAAACAAAGAATTCACAGCTGAGGAATGCCGAATGGCTGAGAAACACCTAAAGAAATGTTCAACATCTTTAGTCATAAGGGAAATGCAAATCAAAACAACCCTGAGACTTCACCTCACACTAGTGAGAATGGCTAAGATCAAAAACTCAGGTGACAGCAAATGCTGGCGAGGATGTGGAGAAAGAGGAACACTCCTCCATTGTTGGTGGGATTGCAGACTGGTACTGGAAAAGCTTGAAGGGGCTCAGACCCCATATGTACAACAATGCCAAGCAACCAGAGCTTCCAGGGACTAAGCCACTACCCAAAGACTATACATGGACTGACCCTGGACTCTGACCTCATAGGTAGCAATGAATATCCTAGTAAGAGCACCAGTGGAAGGGAAGCCCTGGGTCCTGCTAAGACTGAACCCCAGTGAACTAGACTGTTGGGGGGGAGGGCGGCAATGGGGGAGGGTGGGGAGGGGAACACCCATAAGGAAGGGAGGGGGAGGGGATGTTTGCCTGGAAACCGGAAAGGGAATAACATTCAAATGTATATAAGAAATACTCAAGTTAATAAAATATATATATATATATATGTATATATAAATATGCTCTAAAAAAAAGATCTGGGCTGAGAAGACATGCACAGAGGAATAACTTAGAGACTATAGGCAACATAAGAAAGCAATGTGCAGAATGCAGAGGAAAAGAGGAAGAAAGAATAGGCTGGAGAGAGCACAAGGAGGAGGCAGGTTTTCCTTACCATGGTACAGAACAGGCCATTTCTCAATAGCAACGCAGGCTTAGTCTTATTAAAAGGAACAAGCCTTTTCTCTTACAAACTCGGGTTTAATTCACTTAGCATCAAAAGGGTAGAAGCTTTCTCTTTCTCTATGAGATAAAGATTGGAGTTCATCTTTCATCCAGAATGGGTGAGTTCTTTCTGCACTGGTGCTTGGTCTTTTGCTCCATATGCATATGTAAGTATGATGTGTGTGTAAGTATGTAATTGTGAGAATGTATGCATGTGTGTGTGTGTGTGAATGTAATTGTGATAATGTATGTAAGCTGGCCCCAGCTGATTATGAGCGGAAATGTATAAATGCACAGTTATTTAATCTGTGTGTGAAATTATATATGTTTATGCATATTTGGCTATGTAGAAGCTTTTCCTTCTGCAAATGCTATTCACTTCTCTTGGTTCAATAGAAGTTTATTGCTCCGAACTTCCCCCTAGCCTGACAAGCAAGAGGCATAGGGACAAAAGGGAAAGGTTCTAGCAATTAATCCTCTACTTTATCTCCTGCTGCTTTATAATGGGGCTCTAGATGCTAGAAACTGCAGTTTCTGGCCTCAGAGGAACACAGAAGGCAGGTCAGTTACAGTAGCAGAGCATAGTGACTTAAATATAGATAAGTAAATCAGCTACAGTAACATAGTAACAGACTTAGATAAGTAAACTTATTATTATACAGAAACCCTAAATATCTCGTAAGACTAAGTCTTACCCCTGTATCTCATAAGACAGAGTCTTACCCTCCTCTGACACTTTTCCCCCTCCGCCTCCTCAAGAAGAACCAACACAAGAAAGAAGACTAATGCCTGGGTTGGCTCCCGGCACTTCTACCCTCTCTTTTCTTTCTTTTCTTCCTTAAAACAACCCCAACTTTTTCTCTGATTTACATTTTGAAAAATATAAAGGCATAAAAGAAGGCATCTAACCAGAATAAAGAGAAGTGATAAGCATAGAGCAAACCAAAGTGTGATGTTCAGATCTATATTAGCTACTCCAGCCCAGCAGGAATAGCCATTCACTTTTTAGGTCTTGAATTCTAATTGATTAATCAATGCTATTTGAACATGTCTGAGGATTTTTATTTTGATTTTTTTAAGTCAAGTTTCAGATATAGAATTGGGCTTGTGTTAGGGTTTTACCTGGTGCTGCGTTTACAAAGGCTAAATTCAGAACCTCAGGATCTGGTTGCCCCAGATGAGCTAAATCTCACATACACCAGCCTCTGTTGTGTAAGCTTTGCTCCCCAATTTACAGATATTGGTTAAATAAAGTGGCTACATCCAATTACTGGGGAGAATAGATGAAGGTGGGTCTCCAGTTACTGGGCTGGGGATTGCAGATAGGGAACATGAGAGGAAGAGTGGGAGAGGAAGAAGGAGGGAGAGAAGATACAGAAAATGGGAAGTCTCTATTAGACAGATGGACCATGAGCACATAGCCAAGGGAAATGTCCCTGAGGAGAGACTGATGGAGCAGAAACAACCCCAGTGAGATTGAAACAGCAAGTATTTGGAATCACAGCTGGGAAGTAGCCAGGGTAGCATATAAAAACATACATTAGGGGTAATTCGTCTAGTAATTGTACTGAAACTGATTAAATAAATCTAGTAGTCTCAGTCTCTTATTTATGAGCTATCTGGAGATAGAGATAAATATTTACTTTTAAAACTCATTTACAGGTTTGGAACCTCTCTACCTTTATAAATGTGAAATGGCAGAATTATAATCTGTATCTGTGCATGCAAATGTAAAGTAATCAGGTCCATAATAGCAATTCTAGGAGTGGATTTAGGATGTCCCTGCTCTCTAGCTTACCGGAACATAACATATGTGCTTTTTACTGAGCTTCGACCAAGGAATCTTGATGCCCACTGCTATCCAGAGTGTGATCCACACCTCAGTCCTGTACCTAATAATTTAGTTCTTACAAAAATAGATAACAGTAGACAGAAAAGAAAAAAGGAAAGAAAGAAAGGAAGAAAGGAAGAAAGGAAGAAAGAAAGAAAGAAAGAAAGAAAGAAAGAAAGAAAGAAAAACAGACAGTGGAAGGAAGGAAGGATAAAAGGAGAAGGGAGGAAGGGAGGGGCAGAGGATCAGAGGGAGAGAAGGGAGAAAGGCAGGTAGGAGTGGGGTTTGAGAGGGAAGATATTTTGGTAAAGTATCTTTTATAAAGTCACTATGGTATAGTTCCTCTACTTCAAGTCTGAACAAAGCACTTTCTCAACTTGACAAATGTGCTGAAAATGTTCCAATTGAGCACAACATATAAAGTGATACTTACCTGTATTCACCAAAAGTTTCATCTTTTGCTGACTGAACTTCTGGATCTGGGTGTAAATCCTCCTTTTCTTTTACTGAAACAAAAGTTTAAAAGAGTCTAACACCATCCAAAGACATTGTAAAGACATGTCGGCATGACTTCTAAAAAAATCTAATGCTATACTCAACTACTCACATGAAAAAGGCAAACTTGACAACCAGCTATAAAACTATCTCTGGGGAGGTGGAGACAGGATTATAAATTTAATTGAAACACTGGGACATAAGACAGGTTCTTGATTCTCTGATCTTTAAAACCTCCAGCAAAAAAAATCCCCTTCAAGATGCTTTTGACCACTGCTTTTTCTTAGCTGTTCTTCAATATGAAAAGTTGTTTGCTTTGTTTGAAAAGGCATGAACAGAGGGAGGGCTTCAGACCCTGTATAGGTTCATACTTCATAAATAGTTATTTTTTAAGGAGAAACAATGAGGACTATTGTATCTCTTCAAAGATTCTAATGAATGAGCAAGATATCCATTATACTCAATGTGAACATAATTAATACAAGTTCAGATTTCAGAGGAAAATTGAAGTGTAAAATTGTGTTATTTTATGTTATGTTTTATAGAATATTTAAGTCATATTCTTCATTGTTTTATGTATATGATAGATTCTCAGTAAATACTTGTTTGGTGAAACTTTAGCCAATCATGGACAGTTCCTAAATTTTAATACTGTAAAATGAAAGATGCAGGAGTTAAATAATTCTCTTCGTAGAAACAAGTTGAACGTAATTAAGATAAAAGATAAACAACAACAACTGGGATTATTTTCTTTTTATTTAATGTACCATCAATCCAACAGATAGTACATTCAGTTCAGGTTTCCCTGTACAATAACAGGAAATGCACCCCAGCCAGTGTGAACTATAACAAAGCTGGGTATTGAAGACAGTTCTATCAAAATGTAACAGCACAGAACACCAGAGCCATGTATAGAGGCGTAGCAGAAGAGGAGTACTTCATATAAATGACCACCTTCTTAAGGCATTAAAACCCATATGTGACTCAGTAATATACTTTCTGGATATTTGATATGTTTATGAACAGAAAACATAAGTTTATAAGAATCATGATATTTAAGAACCTATTTTAACTATTTTATATCTAAGATTTATTTCATTTGATTTATTTGTATGTGCGTGTGTTTGTGGGAGTGCAGGTAGGTACCTGAGGAGACCAGAGTCATCAGATCCACACCCCTACCCCCTGCCCTGAAGCTGGAGTTACAGGCTATTGTGAACTGCAAAGTATGGTTTCTGGAAACCAAACCCAAGACCTAAAATGTGCACTCTAAACCACTGAACCCCTATAGTCTCTTTGACATTCTAAAAGTGGCCAGGGATAGTAGTGCAGACCTTTAACCTCAGCACTTGGGAGGCAGAGGCACAGATGAGTCTGTGAGTTCTAAACCACACTATTCTACCTAGTGAGTTTTAGGCCATCCAGCTTTAATAGCAAAGCATTCTTTCAAATAAATAATGACAGAAATTTACCATTATAGATTATGCATATTTCCTTTGGTTGGATAATTAAAATATTTCTCTTTAGTATATTTTATATATAACGTACTATAAAGTTTTATCTGTGAAACTTTTATAAAAACTTCCAAAGAATGATTCCCAGTATATGAGACTCAAAGTTGAAATTTACATTAAGTTTTAGTGTTACCTGAATACTTTCCACCTCTGTTCCTCTTCACAAAGCAAACAGTTAACAATATCAGTGTGAGAAGAGCAATTGCACACATCAGTCCAATAAACCAGCCTTGAGTGGAGATATCATCATATAAGCCAGCATACTCTATTGTACAGAGAGAAGGCACAATGTTGACCTTTAGAATCAGTCCATGATATTATATTTACACTAGATACAATCAGCTATCATTTATCAATAATAAATAATCTCTTTGAGCCCATGGGAAATAAAGGAATCTGAAGGGCATTTTGTTGGGACGCACTAAGAAGGCATTCCTCCCTAAGGAAGAGGCTTTGTCTAGTTGTATTTAGCTTTGAAGATGAGAATCAGAAAGTATAGTTGAGTTAAATGCAGAAGCAGTGGCAAGCAAGTTACAGCACAAGCTGCCAGGGTTGTAAGCAGATTACCATGGCGCCTCTGTAAGCTTTGGTTTGCTTCAGTCTCTCTTTTAGTTTCTGTTACTAAGAGGTGTTAATTAGAAGGAAATGTTTTCAGTTGACTACTCAGACATAAATAACCATTAAGGCAAACATGGGATCATTGTGACACAATTTCTCTTTAGTTATCTTGAAAGACTATGTATGCCAATGAAAAACTGAAATTATGACCTTTATATTTTATCTTTAATATCATATATATGTAAAATTAAACCATAGGACATGGTGAATTGCCTAAGACTACTGCCCATACAATTTCATTTCTCACCTCGCCCTCTTGTCTCAATAACATCTTGAAAAATGCTATCGTTATCACCCCAATTCTTGGTCATTAGGTGAACAATATGTTCCGCTCCCGGCACAAGTACCTCTACAGGGTGACTCTTTTGGGTAACATTTACTCCTTCTGTTATCTTCCTGATACCTTTACCTAAGAAAGGTACACAGTTAAATCATGTGAATCTCAATCACTGAAAAGCAGGAGAGAAATGTAAAAAAATATATATGTATTATTTTTTGAGATGAAGAAAAAATCATTTTGGCATTTTCTATTTTAAATAGCTCTTGAATTATCAATGGATCCAAAAAATAACATTTCAAGAGTTTTCTCTTAAAATGTTGAGAATGAATGAACGCAACGATGTCAGCTCATGAACATTAACTGACAAAATGGTACTATAAATCTGCCTAGTCATGTGAATGGCTCAATACCAAACACAGACTCAAAACAAAAAGCTTTCAATAAAATTTTGTATTGTTTGAATTTTTTACAGCTAGTGAAAAGTTAAATGCAGCCTCTTTGACTTATGACTACAAATAACATCATGATTTTATCTATGTTTTCATTAAATATATAAACACATTGTGGCCTTGGTCTGCTTTTGTTCTGGTAAGATGGCATCACAATGTATCTAAATATAAAGTACTTTAAATTAGAATCTTCAGCTAGATTTAAGTGCAGGTTTATAGGTACATTTAAATGGAATGGCTTCACTGAGATTCGAAACATGTATAAAAATGGACAATTTTTCAAGAGAAATTATCAATTATATGTCAAAAACTTAATCACTGAACCCCAGAGTAACATATAAAAATGAGTTCAGCTTAATTAATATACATTAATTTCTGATCCTGCAATTAAATTTGTAAATATGGGCACTGAATGCATAATTTCTCCATGAATCAACTCAACATAAAAAATGTAATTTGGTAAATGTTAACAATTTACACACGAAATGAAGTAAGACGCCTAGTAAGAATATAATGGATGATAGATGATGAAATTCTGTGTGAAGTGGGCATAGAACACAATACTCTGTCACAATTTTTTATCACAGAATGAAACCTAGGTACATGACTACTGAACAACAATGGATTTCATTTAAAAGGGTGGGACAGAAGAAATAAAGCCAGTTACACAGAGGAGCAAAGCCCTTAGAATGAATTACCATTACAGAATGGAGTTAATTCTTACTTTAGAACCCAGAAATATTAGTATGTCACTTGATGCAAGCTTTTGAAAAACAGAAACACATGTGATACCCTCAAGCCAGAAATGATACAAAAGCATATTCTAACTCCATCCATCCCTCTTTAATTAGGGAACCACCTTCAAACTAGAGTGATAACCAGATAATGTGTAAGTAGTAAAGCACAAACTTTCAATTCCACAATCTGTGCTCCCTAATCAAAGGAAGGAGACGAAATAGTTATAGCAATAGATTCTAATTTTAAAAGTTATGATTATTAGCATTCTTGGTGCAGCTGAGATATATCTCCTCTGTAAAACTGTATAATATTCAAAGATTATGTTGATATGTAGTGGGGAAGCAATTATAATTTACAACATGACAATGTATAGCTACAGAAGAGAAATCAGTATCAACAAGGGGAAAGGGCAGTTGCTGGAATATTGAAAATTCAGATCCCTGGAAAAGAACACAAACACCTTAGTATGGCACATTTTTTAACAACCAAACTAGGATAGTGGAGAAATATGCCTTTATACACTGAAGCATCTTATTTCTAACTTCAGTATGCAACAAAGTTGTGGCATCAGTTATGAAACTTCCCACCAAGAGTTACAACACTCTCCAAAAATATTTAAGCATGAATGCAACCAAGCCTTGTTTTGCCAATGTATATAGTAGAATGCAGAGATAGCTAAGGCATTCTGTGGACATCTTTTTCATGCTCCAAATTGTGAAGATTGGGGCTAACATTTCTCCTGATAAATTTTTGCTTCTATCAGAAAGAGCTACCATCTCTATGTCTTGACATCTTGTATGAACGAGATGGAAGTTGAGTATTTAGACCACCACTCTTCTTAGCCATACTGTGAATTGAACATTTGATGCGAGTTTTGCACCCTTGAGAAGTAATCTTCCTTAGTGACTAGACCATTGTCATCATCTTGAAGCCTAACATTTTCACTACCTTAGTAAGCACTTAATTTCATTTGGTGTTTGATTTATGCTCCACTCATGGGTTTGGGAGAAACTTGAAAACTCCTCCTACATAGTAACTTTAAGGTTAGAGGAGAAAACACAGACCCAAAATTCTATAAATAGGACTGGGACAATAACGGGGAGAAGCTGGCAGTAAATTGAGAGTTTAACCATTCCTCTCAGAAATACAATGATCATAGTGATTCACACATTTGAGTAAATCACAATGTTTCATTAATAAATGATGCACAATTTGATTTTCTTCTTCAGGTCTCCCCTATTCCTGGTATATCTCCCATAGGTTTAATTGTATTCCCAATCTACAGTTCTGAAAACAACTCAGAACAGAATTATATTTGCCACGTACAATTGTGAATATATGATTTTTGTTCCCTTTATTATTCTCTTCCATATACTCTCCTCTTTCTTCTCTCAAATCCTCCTACACCTGACAACTCAAATCTCAGACGTGTCTTACTTCCTTAACTTTATGCCAATATCAGTTATTGAACACATTTTGCTTTACTGCTTAATCCCCTATTTCAATCTTGATGCACTGTGGATATTATTGACCACTAAGAAAAATCCTAAAATTGTCATTGGAGAAATAATTTTGCAAGGTATATTGTTACAATATAGGGAAAAAGATAGAAAGGTATAATTTAATTGTAGCTATACTACATATGAGATCACAGACTGGTAAGTCATTTTCAATTGTTACTTAGCTTGAATCACCACACAGTAAAATTAAACTTGACAAATGAATTCATGTACTATGAGTCAAGTCATAGAAATGGTATATATTAGCTCCTTTATTGTAAAATATATATCAAGGTAAAAGATAAAAAATTTTAGATAAAAATATTCTCCGAAGATAACTATGCTTCTAACTCTGTGAGAAACTTTATAAGCCTTGTCCACTTATTTTCCTTAAGGAGATGTCCCTGACCTTTTTTAACACTGAGCTATAATTCAGTAATTCAGAAACCCATGAATGTGAACTTGGCAAACAAGATCAGTAAATTCTGTGTTTGTTTCAGTGGTGCAGAGAGTCAGATAGACCTGGGCCCAGCATTTCTAATCTACAGAGGCGTGGTTCCTGCACTCCAGTGTGACTGAGTGAAGGCACACCATGCAGAAGGCTCATGTACTTACTCCCCTCTCCTAGTGTGGCACCTTCCTCACTGATCGGCTTCCCACAGCCTCTCGAGGTGCATGCCTTCAAGTAGAATTTGTACTTTGTTGTTGCGTTGAGGTTAGAGAGATGCCAACTGGATTTAGATGGAGTCGTAACGTTGATTTCATTTAACTCTCCAAGCTCGTAGGTGTCATTTACTGAAGAAATAAGCATGACATTAGTGAGTCAAGGTTCTTCACAATTGAAGTCACATTGTCTCGTATTTTTGTTCCTATTTACTGAAAAAAGTTGCTATTGTTATTCATCACTATCAACTCTTTCTAGGTACATATAATTATTATCACTCTGTCGTCTAAGAGAATACTAGATGCCAGCAATGGTAAAACCTTTTCGAGAATGAGACTGTTTAACTAGGACTTTAAACTCTAGCCATTTGACTTTGAATCACCATGTGAAAATGGAGTCAGCAACCTTAACAGCTTGTGATGTATATTAGACGTTTTTCCATCAGTGACCGTTTTCTGGATCTTTGATATAAATTCATTCTATTTTTATTGTTTGAGATAATAAATAATAAAGCACAATGGTTGTTTTATGTTTTCTAGCGTGTCTCATTTAAAATGTGGCTTCAGGTGAGCATTGATGCTCGTGGATTGGGGACAAAATTATTCCTCATCCTTAGTGTGTTGGAGGCGTCATCTATAAAAAGCACATTTAATATTCCCAGTCTCCTGAATATAACTTAGCAATGCAATATGCTATGGAATCTTGGTCACTGACTTTCATTATTGTTTGACTGACTAGACGCTGTGATGTGCTGTTACTGCAAAGCCCCATCAGAGAGTAAAGAACTACATATGGGTAGCTTAGCAGAAAATGAAAATGAAAAATACTGTGTGATCCCAGCACCGATATAGGCTCTTATTAGTTCTCTTATATGCCTACCAGGAATTGTTGTAGATTCTACTACTGAAGACACCAACAACTTTGATGATGAGCCATGGGGAAAAAATCAAGCTGGAAGTGACTCAGAAGATTTCTCTCTGATAATCAGGTTTCATAGTTCCTGAAAGTACTATACTTGAGGAGAAACTTTCTCAGCATTCGTATCAAGTTGTGAACCATGCAAACAATAATAAGGTTCTACCTGGTGATATATACCCATTGTTGCAATAATGCTAAGACTATTATTGGAATAATCAACTTTTTTTTTTAAAGAAAATTGAGGTCTACACTACAGCCTTTTATTGTAAACCTGGCCAAGACTCCATTGTGAGAAGGTCATAGGCTCTTGGGAAGAATGTACTACTGTTATTTTGCTAATTGAGCATGCTATCGAACTGTCTTCTAAATATTTATCTTTGCACACATAGATTAATGCAATTCTCAGCTCTCATCAGAGATGTCTCTTTTTCCATAGAAAGTTGTTAATACAGAACTGTGAACGGGTTAAAATGCAGTGACTAAGTGACTGGATAGATCAGTTTAAATGGAACATCTAAATGACATTCTCTCCCCAAAAAGGGTCAGTGAATTTTGTGGATGAACCACTAACTCTCTCAGTGCCAGAGGTTGGGGAAGGCTGCTCTGATATTGTGTCTTTTAGACATAACATGGACAGTGGACTCATGAACTCCCTGGAACTATGTTCAGGAGTGTGCTTCTCTATATTTCAGAATAGGTAAAATGAATAATTAATTCCCACTTTGGCTTGAGTGGATATTGACAATCATCAGTGACAGAAGGAAAAAAAAATTAAAGAAGTGTTGTTCATTCTTTGTAATAACCTTCTACTCATGTAAGCAATGCTAACTGAACACAGTGGATCATACACATTAAAACAACAACAGCATGGAAACAGGAATGGGATTTGTTGGAAGAAGGGGATTTCAAAGAAAAAGGAAGGGGGATGAGAGAAGATAATATGTAAGATGAACTAAATTTTATATTAAACATATCAGAAAAATAATAACACATTAAAATTTAAAGTAGGGGAATTTACTGAATGTGCATCATATTTTGCCATCATAAAACCAAGACTTTCACTTAACTCACTGAAAGACAGGACATCTCTCATATATAAAGAACCAATCAGTTACTGAACTGATTAATGAATTATGAGTTTTAACTAATCTGCAGTGCTCTGAAGATTATGTTAAATGCAAAACAGAAAAGGCTAAATAATAAAGGGACATGCCTAAAGTTTGAAGATGATAATGTCAAGAAAACATCTAACAAAAAGCCTCTTTACACTCCTCAAAAGCATATCTGCAATTTACCTAAAATACTTCCTTATTCTGTATAATGCAATTACATCAAGAAACCAAGGGGTAATCTAAACATTGTAAAGATAGAAATGTGTTGGTTACTTTATCACCATTAAACCCTACAAAGTCAATAGAAAGAATTAGTAAAATCAATACAAGATCCATGGAAAGTATATACCACTCTGATATATATAAACATCAATTAAATAGAATGGAGAAGAGCAAAACAAACATACTACATAAAATACATCCAACATTTAGTATTAATAGAGAAATAAATAATTTTATTTTAGTGATTTTTAAGAAGTACAGTAATTATTGTAAGTATTAATATTTCAACTACTTCTCTGTTGTGAGAATTAATTTTAAATCACATTGAAACCTTATAGACCAATCAAACAAGTGTCCAAATTAATAGAATTTCAAAGAAAAGATACAACTTCATTAAACCAAATGAAAAATTAAAACCCCTAAATTATTTCAGTTCTGTCCACAGTTTTAAAAGTTGGGTTTTGGAAGAACTGTGGTTAATGAACTCAGAATCTAGATATAGTCTGAGTTGTGTTTGCATCCTAACCCAGAACTTAATGTTGTATGACTGAAGTATTCTATGTGTGTCAATTCCTTCATCCATAACACAGAACCGAAATACACTATAGAATGTACTTCCAAGGTTGAATGCAACAACATGGAGAAAGCACTTACCACAAAGCAAACACACAGCAAAAAACATTGAGACACTACTTCTCTTGGATTTTATTTGTATTTCCATAAACAGGTAATGCTGTGCTCAGCAGGGATCAGAGGAACCTAAAGCTCGTATGTGAGCCAGACATGGCAGCTCAAGAGGCCTCAGAATAATACCAGGGCCATGCTGGGGTTGGCTTTTGTGAGCAGGAGAGACTGCGGGACTGAATGGTTGTAGTCCCAGTGTGTAGGCTACTTACCAATTCATAACCATAAAGTCTTATTGTTGAGCTACGACTGAAGCTTTACTTTTCATTTTGAAATGATGCTTATACTGGAAGACTATTAACAGATATGATGACTAAAAGTGCTCTACATTTGTTCAGCCATTTTCCATCTAATGGTAGAGAAGTATGCATGGGAGAGGTACCTGAGTCTATCAACATGATCTGTCTGACTAGCAAGCTACCAATAAGGGTTCTTCACAGATAAATATAATTCTGCTTGAGATTGGAATCATTTGCCCACCATGGAAAAGTCAGTCTTACTATAGAGCTACATGTACATTGAATCTCCACTACATTATTTACTAACTCTGCCCTCTGGCATGCTCCATAATTCTCAACACTGCTTACAGATGGATGCTAAATACACTTTCCCCAGTATCCACTGTTTTATTTACAAAATAGTAGTCCCACCATAGAAGAATGGATACAGAAAATGGGGTTCACTTACACAATGGAATACTACTCGGCTGTTAAGAACAAGGATGTCAGCAGTTTTGCAGGTAAACAGATGAAATTAGAAAATATCATCCTGAGTGAGGTAACAGACTCAAAAGGACATGCATGGTATGTACTCACTAATAAGTGGATATTAGCCAAAAAAGGTAGAAAATACCCAGGATACAATCCACAAAACTCAAGAAGGTTAACAAGCAGAAGGGCCCAAGTGAGGTTGCCTCAATCCCACTTGGGAGAGATAAGAAAGCAGTCACAGGGGGCGGGGGGTTGCAGAGGAAGGGAGAGACCTGGGTGGGGGAGAGGACAGGGAGAGGGAAAGGGGAACATGATCAGGTATTGGAGTGGGGGTGGCAGGAGTGAGGGCCAGAAGAAAGAATGGAAACAGGCAACCTAGGAGGTAGGAGGTGGGGGGACCCTCTAGAATGTAGCAGAGACCTGGGAGGTGAGAGACTCTCAGGACTCAAAGGGAGGGTCCTTAGATAAAACGCCCTACAGTGGGGAGAGGGGACCTGTAGAGTCTGTCTCCAGTGGAAGAACAGGGCATTAAATAGAGGAATGGGGTTACCATCCTATAATCAGACCCAGAATTGTTCCTGTCTGAAAGAACTGCAGACATCGAGATGGAGAGAAGACTGAAGGAGGGGAGATTCAGTGACCAGCCCAAATTGGGATCCAGCTTAGGGGAAAGGGAGAAGGGGACGGGAGGAGGCTCTGAGGCCTGACACTGTTACTAATGGTGGGGTGTGCTTACAGACAGGAACTTGGCATGGCTGCTCCCCAAGAGGCCCAACAAGCAGCTGAAAAGAGACAGATGCAGATACACACAACCAATGGACAGAAGCTGGGGGCCCCTGTGGTTGAATTGGAAAAGGGCTGGAAGAAGCTGAGGAGGAGAGTAAAGCCATGGGAGGATGGGCAGTCTTAACTAGCCTGGACTCAAGATCCCTAGGACACTGAGCCACCAACCAGGCAGCATGCACCAGCTGTTATGTGGCCACTGACATATACAGCAGAGGACTGGCTGGTCTGGCCTCAGCAAGAGAAGAAACACTTATCCCTCGAGACTTCTGGTCTCAGGGAGTGGGGAGGTCTGGGGGAGGAGGCTGGGGTGGACATGTCCTCTTGGAGATGGAGAAGGGGGAGGGGGAATGGGATAAGGAGCAGTCAAAGGGTGGTCAGGGAAAGAGATGGCAACTGGACTGTGAAAAAAAGATTAAAGAATAATAATAACAGAAACAACAGCAACAAAAAATACAGGAGTCCATAGACCTTTTGTAAATATAAACTGTGAATACTTAATATCATGAGAAACATGTAGTCCCCATTGGCCTAAGTCACATGTATCATTCTTGTTTGAAAACAGATACATGTTATAAGAAGATGGGTGTACATAACCAACTTCCAATAAGATAGGAATTTATTATTGACATGCACAGAAACTTCAGTTTATCTGTAAGGCACTTTACTGATCCTTGTGCCTATAGGAAAAGTGCTCATTAGGGAACAAGTTAATTATTCAAATAAAAATTGAGTCGTTGGTAGGTTAATTCCCGTTCAAATCTGTACTTACTTATCTGATATTGTAAGAGATAACCAGTTAAATTTCCATTTAGTTTCTTAGGAAGGCCCCAGGATAAGGTGGCTGTGTCTTTATCAACTTTGATGACCTTGAGAAAACTTGGTTGTTCAGGTACTAGAAAACACAAGACAATATATAGACACGTATGAGCTAATAAATCCTAAAAAAAGAAACAAAATCCCCCATGAGATTTTAAACTTAAGAAACTCAGATGTGAGCTCCTATGAGCTGTACATTAACTATCATACATTATAAGGGACTCCTTAACATAGTTATTAAGTAATTTGCAGAAATGGCAGCTTCCATATTTATTCTCTTACCTCCTTCTGGTGTTTGAAATATATATGGCTCACTCTCTGGACCAGCTCCTTTGGAATTATAGGCTAAGACTGTTAAGTGAAATTCACTAAAGGGCTCTAGGGAAGGAACCATTCCAGAATTTCGCTGTCCTGAAAACCTTAGAATGTTCACTTCTTTGGGATGTGTCCTTCCATCCAACAGGCTTTTTGTTTTCCACCAATTTATCTGCAATAAAAGGCAAACCCTTTAACACAACAACTAGATACTCATTTGACCTCTTGAAATCAGTTTAAAATTTCAGGCAAGTAACAAATTCAATAGTATCAATTAGGAATTAAAACAAAAAAAAATTTAAAAAATCGACCTGGTACCAACCTGGTATCCTCTTAGTAGTCCGTGTACTGTTTCCTTAGGAATTGATGACCAGGTAACTTTAACTAATGTACTGTTCATAACATCCACACGATGGATCACAGGAGCCGTACTAGGATCTGTAAAGCATTTAAGATTGATTATCATTCAATGACCTGCATGCAAGCCTGGAATAATATCTTTCCCAAAGTGATCTTTGGAACATTTGTCCTCGGAAAATCATGTTTGTGCTGTTGGTTTCAAATAATATCAGCAGTTTCATGTTCTGGGGAACTTTCTCGGCTCACAGGAGTTACTGAATCCTATTGAGATATGGTGGCAGGAATAAGGACAAAAGCAAATCAAAATATAAAGCCATGTCCACCAGAATGGTCTTTAAATAATAAAAGAAATTAGCTTCAGTAACATACAGAATACTTTCAGAATTAGGTTAATATTAACAACAATTGTTCTGGTCAGATTTTGAGTTAAGTATGTATTTGTTTAGTCAACTTAACATGGTTCAGGGTCACCAGGGTAAAGGGAACTTCAGACTGAGAAAAATGCTTTCATTGCATTGTCTTTTGGCAAGTCTGTGGGGGCAATTTCTTGATTCATTGACTGAGCTTAGAGGGCCTCACCCACTGTGGGTACTACCTCCCCTGCGTTGGTGGTCCTAGGTTGTACAAAAATGCAGGCTGAGCAAGCTAAGAGGGCAAGCCAGTAGGCATCACTCCTTCATGGCCTCTACTCTTTCATGGCTACTTTGAGGAACTTTACCAGGATCAACTCATATCCTGATGCGATCAGTATTGCCACTTGGTTCTACAGCACTGCGATTGCTAAAAGGAAGACATCTAGACAAATTGCCCATAAATGATGCTCTTTGTGTTCTTTTATTTGAGTACAATAATTTGCAGACTGGTAGAATGAGAGATTATCTGTCATTCTTGACTTTTTCATCTTTATTCAAAACATGAATCTAGATGCAAGAAGAAAATAAGAATGTGTCCTGATGTGCAAAGTGCCCAGTGCTGTCCTTTATTTCTTGGAAGTATACTTGTAGCAATTATGCTTTTAGTTCTTAATAATATAACCTGTCAGCTCCTTCAAAATTGTGCATATGGTTAGAATTTCATGTTCGAATCTGAGTGTGCATCTTCTCTGTATTAGGAAGTCTCCAGGCATGCAAATGATGACCTGGGAACTGTAGCAGCCTGCTGCTAAGAAGTCCTCGACAAGAAACGAAAATCTAACAAAACCTGGAAAACTCCAGGATGATTATGTTCCTTCCCTGAGTCTTGTGATGATGGTTCCAGGTCTTTGATTTTCCAAATACAAAGAACTTTAACAGGTTCTTTGATAAAGGAGAAACTTTAAAAGCACTTAGTTTGTTGTTATGGTCTTTTTTTCCTTTGCTTTTACAACTATTTTTTGAGACCTATTTTTTTCATGTAGCCCAAAGGATGGAAACAAGGATGACCTTAACCTTCTGATTCTCCAGCCCCTATCTTCTAAGTAGTGGATTTATAGGCATTCACCATCACATCCATCATCTTGATATGCTACTGCCTCAACACAGAGCTTTGCACTTGTTGGGCCAACACACTATCAGCAAGCTACGTCCCTGTCCAAAGTACTTCTTTAACATTCTATTATGACAAAGATCAACCCTAACTGCCAGGAATGCATGTATTTATTTTTTGTTCTCACAGGTATGTACTCAAAAATGTTGAGACAAATTACTAACTCGAAAATGTTCTTGGTGTGTTAAGGATTTAAGGAAGAATCACTTACAGTCTTCCCCCGAATAGAGTGTCACTGGCTGGGGCTCAGGCCCAGAGCCTAGTTGATTAATGGCTTGAACTTGGACATCGTACGGAGCATAGACGGTAGGTGTCATCACACGTAGTGTGTGGTTTGTAACTGTTTCCTCTTCCCACTCTTCAGGGGCTCCCTGGGGCTTCCAGCTCACTCTGTACTCCAGTCCTGGTCCATTCTGCTCCATAGATTTCAAAGGCTAAGACAGAAATCAAAGTTCGGTTGCTGTACTGGTTGATATATCGACCTAAAGATAGCCGTGGCTATTTCAAAGAGTGTAAGAGTAACTGGGAAACATTAGAGATCTTACCTAGGCTCCTTTGAGTCAGAAGCAGATTTGTCATTTTATTAGTTTAATTTTATATAGAAATCTTCCACTATCCCAAGACATGGAATGTCAACATTTTAGAATTATACACATATAGGAAATGTAAATGGTCATATGCAAAATAAATAGCTAATACATTGCAAATAGTCTTTTGGGTTTTCTTAAGCTTCTGCCATATTCTACAATTTACTACAAAAGAAACAAAAACTCTGTGGCCAGAAACTCTTCGTTCATGGCTCCTCAGGCAGAATACTTTACTCCATAAGATTCTGTCCCATCGGGTTGGGGATTTAGCTCAGTGGTAGAGCGCTTGCCTAGGAAGCGCAAGGCCCTGGGTTCGGTCCCCAGCTCCGGAAAAAAAGAACAAAAAAAAAAAAAAAAAAGATTCTGTCCCATCTTCCATGAAAAGAGAGAGATGTGGCTATATTTAATTCTGAAAAATATATACTTTTTTATAGAGAAGACCCAGTGTAGTAAATCCTCTCTTTCTAAATGAATACTTTCACAGCTCCTTGACACAAAATAGCTTTTTACTTACATAATTTTGTTGCCTAGGAAAGATTTGTGGAAGAGTTTCTGGTTTTTTAAATTAGAAATTAGTTATTTCCATTTTAGTTTTTAATTAAGGGAAACTTGAAAGAAAAATAATGTGGTTTAAAGTACCAATTTAATTTCACATATGAGTACTTCATTTAAATGATTCGGTTATGTAAAAAATCACTTATAATACATTTTTGATCCTAGGCTTAGAAGTAGATTTATATGGAGAGTAATTTTGTTTGTGTATGTGGGTGATTAAATGTCATATAAAATGCTCTTGTAGTATTTACTATGCTTCTTCATTCGGTACAACTGGCTAAAATACTTATTAGAAGCATTGGTTGGATCTCATTGAAAGAGGACACAGAGAGTGTGTCCAAATTAACAAAATCAGAAATGAAAAGGGAGACATAACTACAGATTAGAGGAAATTCAAAAATCATTAGATC